>NW_020664420.1:8855918-8861311 GCF_002925995.2 Terrapene triunguis | reverse complement strand
GCTGATATAAATTTTGTGGCAAACATTTTGCCAGCATGTTACCAACAGTATTTCTCTATGCTCAGGGTCTAACGGGTTGCCATATTTAGGGTTGGGAAGGAATTTCCCCCCAGATCAGATTGGGGGACCCTGGGTTTTTTCGCCTTCCTCTGCAGCATGGGGCATAGGTCACTTGCAGGTTTAAATTAGTGTAAATAGTGGAGTCTCTGTAACTTGAAGTCTTTAAATCAGGACTTGAAGACTTCAGTAACTCAGCCAGCGGTTATGGGTCTATTACAGGAGTGGGTGGGTGAGATTCTGTGGCCTGAAATGTGCAGGAGGTCAGACTAGATAATCATAATGGCCCCTTCTGACGCTAAAGTCTATGAGAGTATGTTTTTATTAGCAAATTGGATACTTAACCTGTCATCTCTGGTGCAACGTTATATAATTGGGAAATCAGAATAACACCAAACTCAGAAAAAACAGAAAAATTAGCATAACTGTTTACTTCTTGCTGCTGTAGCTACCCCCTGGTAACCGTTCACCAAGCCCTAATTCAGTACCTTACAGAACTCCCATTAAGAACATAAGAATGGCCATACTGGATCAGGCCAATGGTCCATCTAGCCTAGTATCCTGTCTTCCGACAGTGACCAATGCCAGCTGCTTCAGAGGGAATGAACAGAACAGGCAATCATCAAGTGATCCATCCTCTGTTGCCCATTCCCAGCTTTTGGCAAACAGAGGCTAGGGACACTTCAGAGCATGGTTTTGCATCCCTGCCCATCCTAGCTAATAGCCATTGATGGACCTATCCTCCATTAACTTATTTAGTTCTTTTTTGAACCCTGTTATAGTCTTGGCCTTCACAGCATCCTCTGACAAGGAGTTCCACAGGTTGACAAGGTCTCCCAGGAAGGCCATGTGAAATCGTCCCGGAGCTGGGAACTTTGAGGTGTGTGCCAAAGAGCCACAGTGCCTAGCCTGATTGAAGGTTGCACAAGTGTGGATGCTGGGCATAAGAGTTAAGCTTATGTAGGAAAAGCCAGTGTGGATGCATTTAATTGTGTTAGCTTGAGTTCAGCTACAGAACTCGGGGTAGCTCTGTAATCTAGACAAACACAAGGAGTGTCTGTGGTGAGGAAGGGCTGACTGAGCTATCTGAAACACAGTACATGGGGGTTGGAGATGTAAGTCGTCATACTAGGTGGAGAGGCCTACCCGCCATCTGAGAGCTATTATTTCAGGCTGGCTGCATACTCAGGCAGACACCCCTGCATTGGTTGCACTGGGTTCCTGTTTGGGAGCTTTTCTTCAAATCCATAAAGGCTAGAGACATTTTTTTTTTTAATGAAACTTTAGATTCTGGATCACTATTATTATGCAACCTTAAAAATCTTCATAATTGGGTTATACACAGTGCCCTGATCATAAATATATGTGACTCTTAGAAAAGAAAAAGACAACCCATATATGACAGAGTGGGTATGTCAGCATCAAATTATGACTTCCAGTTTTGGACCCTGTCTTCCATTTGTGTGCTGACTTCCATTGTGTGTTCTGTGTTGAAAAGCCAGCCTGACTTTGATGAGGTCAGTCTGTTCTGCTGCATTCCAGAGAGGTGCCTGGTCTTAGAAAGGGGCTTGATGCCTACTTGAGTGACTGTGGACTGGTCTACACTGGTGGGGGGGATCGATCTAAGATACGCAACTTCAGCTACGAGAATAGCATAGCTGAAGTCGACGTATCTTAGATCGATATACCTCACGTCCTCACGGCGTGGGATCGACGGCTGCGGCTCCCCCGTCAACTCCGCTTCCACCTCTCGCTCAGGTGGAGTTCCCGAGTCGACGGGGAGCGCGTTCGGGGATCAATTTATCGCGTCTAGATGAGACGCGATAAACCGATCCCCGATAGATCGATTACTACCCGCCAATCCGGTGGGTAGTGAAGACATACCCTGTGACTAAGAAGCCATCACCAAGCAATCTAGTGCCATCAACTTTGACTGTCTCTTGACTGCTGGCCCAATCCCCTGGAACAATATACTGTCTACACAGTAGCGTCACTGAGGAAAGAAACTGGATTTTTTCAGAAAGGGGACAGTGACTGTATTTATGAAGGAGTAATTTGCTGTGGAGGTGATCCCTCCACTGCCACACGTAAGAAGAGCTGGCTGAAGAGAGAGAAGGCAGGAGGGACTCTGCCTAGCCTGAAAGGCTGACGAGGCCTCAGCAGGGCCGGCCCACAACATTTTGGCACCTGAGGCGGGGAGCTCAAATGACCCCATGCCCACTCGCTTGGGCCAAAACCTTGAAAGGTCTCAAATCTGCCTTCTTCCTGTTCTACTCCTCTCATGGTACTGGACTAAATGACCTCTCGAGGTCCCTTCCAGTTCTATGATTCTATCTGAAAGATTTAAAGGCATGTTGGCAGGCTTCAGAAGTTACCGTGTCCAAATGAGATCCAAAGAAACCTGACAGGAGCCTGCAGAATATGCAAAATCTGGATACAGCAGAGCATGCTTCAGTATGGATGTGTTGTCTCCAAAGGGCAGGCTGCATCTTTAGCTGGGAGGCCAGGCCCCAAAACTGCATATGGGGAAGTGTAGGCAGGGCCGCCCAGAGGATTCAGGGGGCCTGGGGTCTTCGGCGGCAGGGGACCCCCGCTGCTGAATTGCCGCCGAAGACCCGGCACTTCGGCGACGGGTCCCGGGGTGGAAGGACCCCCCGCCGTGGGTCTTCAGGGCACTTCGGCGGCGGGTCCCCGAGTGGAATGACCCCCCGCCGCCATCTGCCGCCGAAGACCCGGAGCGGAAGAAGCTCTGGGGGCCCGGGCCCCAAGAGAGTTTTCCGGGGCCCCCGGAGCGAGTGAAGGACCCTGCTCCAGGGGCCCCGAAAAACTCTCGTGGGGGCCCCTGCGGGGCCCGGGGCCTGGGGCAAATTGCCCCACTTGCCCCCCCCTCTGGGCGGCCCTGAGTGTAGATTCCATATGCAGCACCTCTAGATTCAAGCTGTGGGCGACTGTGAACTGCTGTATTTTGGCCTTGAGCCCACAGACCCTGCATATTGTGTTGCAAGGTGCATAGGTTTGCTGAGCTCCAGCAAAGTTAAGTGCTATGTGTAGTCTGCCCAGCTGCGCCACAGACTCAAGACTCTTACAGGCCTGCTCTCCTATTTGCAAGAGAGCGGATTTAACAAGGGATGGTGGAGATGAAGGTGGGGAACGGCTGTGTGAGAAAACATGGATTTAAGCCCAATCCATGCTAACGAAGGGTTTAGCTCTAATCTTTCTCTGGCACCCAAGTCCTGCTACTAGATAGGAATAAGTTGGTGGCCACACAGTGTACTCTCATTAATGCAGGATCAGGTTCCCCTGTGCTCCCTGAGATCAAAGCCAATGGGAGTCTTTCATTAATTTAAGTGGCTCTTGGATCCAATCCCCTGCCATGCTTATCACTTTTTAGCTTGGGCTGTGCTGGATCAAGCTTTTTATGCAATGGGCTTGGCCGGATGCTGGGATCTGTAGATGGAGCACCACATGCTGGGACCTGGATTTTATGTCAGGTTGGTCAAGATGGAGCCATGAATTTCGGGATCTCTATTTTCTGCATGTGACATCTGTGACTCAAAGATGAGGACAGCTCTGGGTCTGATGGTAGACTGTGGTGGGATGCATTAGACTCCCATATAGCACTGGGGAAAGTCCTGACTTAACTTTGCTACTCTAGGCCTTCATTCCTGTGCTTTCTTTTTATATCTATTTTGGAAATGTTTTAGGCTCACATTTAATAATAATTTTAAAGGCATCAGTCTTGTGGTTTGCTAACTGTGATTGTAGCGTGTTAGCAAACACTGGTAATAGTGAAGATATTTATTTAGTTGTTGTTTTGAAAGCGTGGGTATGATATAGAAATATGTATCAAATTACAGAAGATTGCTTTCCTCCTACAGATGAGTGGTGGCAAAATTGGTCACTTAATTCTGAAAGACTGAGATGAAGGTGACAGTAAGTACTCAAATGTCATGGCAACAACAAATGTTAGAACGGTGAGGAAATCAACACCTTCAGCATGCAATTCTGATTGTTCTTCAGACTAATCCTACTCAAGCAGTTTAGCATCAATATCTGCCTTCAATGGGAGCAGTGTTACGTAAGAAAGCATTATGATTATTATTAATACAGCATCATAAGTGTGCATAGTGCTTTTCAGTAAGAAAATATTAAATATCCATATGCCCAAGCTAATTTAGCTTGAACAAAACAGTTTGATTGACTGGGGGCAGTACTACTCCCATTAGATTCAATGGCAAAACTCCCATTGCCTTCAGTGGGAGCAAGATTGGGGTCAATTCTGGCCCAGTCCAGCTCCCATTGAACTCATTGGAGAGATTCCCATTGACTTCAAGGGGAAGTTGGATAAGGCCCTTACTGAATTACTGTGTGAGCCCCGTCCTGATGTCAGTAACTGGATAACTTCACTCTCTGGTTTCAGGGGTTTGGATCAGATTAAACAATCATTTATTAATGTTTAATATTATTAGTTATTTGTATTGCAATAGCAGTAGGCACTTTGCACTAGGCACTGTAGAAACACAGAACAAAAAGACAGTCTTCCTCCAAGAGCTTACAATCTAATTTGTATTTTAAATAGTACAACTATTGCTAAATACTAATAATACTACAAATGTATGGTTGTCTGTTGTATCCAAAGATGACATCCCGGCATCACATATTCTCATGCGGCTAGATAATCTGATTCACGGGGAGCAAGATCACTAACAGATATCACACAGGAATGTGCAGGCTCCCACTGAAGACTTAGCGTGCGGTTTGGCCCTGTTTTCGATCTTTTTTTTTTGGATCTGTCTTCCTCAAAGTATTTACAACCTTTATTGACACTTGCTCTCCATTCAGATCTGTCTGTGGCTACGTCTTCAAAGTTATCAATATTTATGCATCACGAGGTGAGATTCTGCTTAAGGAGATCTTGAAGCGTTTTCATTGACCACCCCTCTTGCTCTTTCTGAGTTTCAGTTCGTAATAGAAAATGTTTTTCAAGAGTCTGTCATCACCCATTCTGATAATGTGACCTGTCCATGTAAGCTTAGCTTTGATGATCATTGCCACGATGCATTTTTTTCCCCTGTTTCAAGGATGTTAATGTTTGAGACTTTGTCTCACTAGGGGATCTTCAGAATAGAGTAGAGACGGTGCATGTGACATTTTTCAAGGTTTTCAATGTCTCCGCAGTAAACTGTCTATGTTGCCCACCCATGTAAAAGGGATGCTTTCACTGCTATATTGCATATCATCAGATTTGTTTGATGGAGTGCTGGTTGAGTATCCTATGGCAAAGTCTTCTTGCCTTTCATATTCTATTTGATATTTCTTGATCCAGGGAACCATCT
>NW_020664420.1:8842442-8855908 GCF_002925995.2 Terrapene triunguis | reverse complement strand
TTTTTTTAATGGTCTTAAAAAACACCTTTAATAGTGTGATGCCACATAATACAGTGTTAATTGATTCAGTAAAGGTACAAGACAGTCATTGTAAAACAGATGTGTGGGCAGTATTTAGTAATTGTATTTGTTGAAGTAAAAAAATGTTATGCCGCCTAAGTGCTGTTCAACAAATTTAGGGTTGTAAAGAATATTCTGCAGCAGAGGCTTACATTGTCTTTCCATTCCCAGATAGGATACACGGCAGCGAAGGCTGAGACAATGCAGACTTTTACAACACGGTATCTCTTGCCTCACATTCAATGTGCAGCCCGTAATCAGGAAACCCAGGGAAAAATAAACAAATCAGGCCTGTGCACCCTGAAATAAAGACTTAGAGAGGGCAAAAAAAGGTTTAATTAAAAAAAATTCTTTGCAAATATTTTCACATCTCCGAATGGTCTTTGGTCTATAGCTTCCAGTCCTTAATGAGAACATCTAGCAAAATATCAGGCGTTCTCAGTTATTCGTGTTATTTGTATCCCTGCTATTGTCAGTTGGCACGCATGTGTGCTCTCTCTCTATATGTTAAACCAGCTCTGCAGATAGGTGGCTCAGTACTCCTCGATAGCATTACCCAGAAAGACTACAGACCAGGTTTATTATCAACGAAGCACGGTACTAGTGCCCTGGGTCAATGATTGCAGGTACACTGATAATGTACGCCCGTGACAATGGACTCAGCTCAATCAGCAGCAGGGTTTCTGCTGCCCGCGAGGCTGGACAAAGATGACCCTCCTATGATTCCTCTTTTATACATTGCTATAAACAAGTTATGTATTACACTCCTAATGTGTTACTAACGTGTTACCGACCCTATACCGTGTACCTGCTGGTTCGAACAAAACATCTCCATCTCTTATCCTGTCATCCTGACCTTATCTTATGAGGGATTCATGTGTCCCCGTGCCATCTTTAGGGAGTATGTTTATACTGTAACTTTATGTTGGGGTGTAGTTGCACTAGCCTTCTGGAATGTATTTACGTGAATACCTAGTGCCTACTACTTCTTCGGCATGCCTGTGTTTTAAATGCCAGCCATGTTTTTGCCACGTGCATGTATCAGACAGTGAACTCGTAAGCAGGCATTTGATTTATGACAAGGACCTGACATTTGCTCATAGCCTGGTCAGGCCTCAGGCCTTGCACCAGGCCCTGTGCTCCAGACCCTCTCTTTCTACCACAACAGTAACAGCTAAAGGGCCCAGCTGAGATCAAGGGCCCTTTGTGTTGCGCATTCTTCATACACATACTAAGAGACAAGTGTGACGATTCTCGAGGCACCCAGGACTGAGTCACCTTGTCTCGTCCCCCGTCTCCCCGCCCTTCAGCGTGATGGAGTCTCGCCTGTGCCTGGCTGGGTGTCAGCTCCCTGACACCACCAGCCTTTCAGCCACTCAAGTACTCTCCTCTGGGCTATGCCAGCCCTGTCTTCACTTTGCAGGTTAATAACAAGTGCACCCCAGTCCCTCTGAATGGTTCCCCCGTGATATCTAGCCCCGGTCACTGGCTAAGCATAGAAATTCTAAATCCTTTGCACCCAAAAGTGCAGTGTATCCCAGTTCACCACTTTTACCTTAAACCATTGCTCCTGTAAACCACACAGCACTTCTGAGCACTTCTAATCAAACAGAAGTAGGTTTATTTAGGAAAGATTTAACTTGGAATGAGAGAAAGCAGTGGAAAGAACTGGTTACAATACAAAACAAAATAATAAAATGTGAACCTGGATCTACACTTATTAATAGTTCCCTGTTCTGTCTAACAAAGTAGGTTTTCCCCCCAGAGTTCAGTCTGTTGCAGAACTGGCTGGTTTCACAAGAACCAGAATCCAAACATCGATGAAAAACCCCTTGTGGAGTGTGTCGGAGGGTGTTCCTCAGTGAATGGCTGCAAAGTGCTTCTACATCCTCTGTGTTATACTGAAACCAGACTTTTGTTTCAGGTTGAATCCCTCTCTCGTGGTAAAGTTCCTTTTTTACATTCATGTGGTTTTGATTGTTTGCAGTTGCCTCTGATGGTTTCCCATTCAAAGTTCTAGTATTGCGCAAGGCTCAACAACTGAGCCTTGCTCTGCAATGGTGGCTAAACACAGTGAGGTGACAACTACCCCTGCATGAATGGGCCATAATGGAGACACACGAGCCCCTCGTGACTAGTTTTTACTCTAAGTCCATAAAGCGTAGTTTCAATATAAATATATTATTCCTTAAATATTACCTGTACATACATCTCGCAGTGATTATGAATCTTGACAAGTTACAAGCTTTCTGTAGATACCTAACATGTGACGCGTTAGGGATAAATATCCTGTAAGATGGTTGTGGGGTGTAGTGAGTTTGTCAGGTCTGAGGTGAGAGCTGGTTGCAAAGAACAGGGGACACATTGTCAAGGGGTATCTGGGTCACAGCAAGTCTGCCCTGAAGAACATACAATCTGCATAGACAAGACATAGGAAGTATCACTCTCCCCATTTTATAGCTGGTAAACTGAGGCACAGTGACTTGCCCAGTGGCAGGGGCTCAATGAAAGGGAAGGTCCAGGGGGTCCAATCCCACTGCCCTGCCTTAGCCATGGATATAGATGCTACTACAAATTCATGGTTCCTGTCTCTCCGATGGGAGGGGATGGGTATAGGTCCCGGACAGCCTCTTGCAGGGCCAGTCCTGGAGATGGGGAAGAAGCAGCAATTGAAGCGGTCAGGGACCAGCTTGGCCTGGAGTTGTGTGTGTGGGGGGGGTCCTCCTAGGGCTCTGGATCCTGGAACAGGACTGCTGGAACAATTTGTATAGTGGGGGTGGTGAGAGCCATTGAACCAAACTGTAAACCCTGGATAGGATGGAAATCACTTTGTCACCCGCATCCCTAGTTCCAGAACCTATGCCCTGGAACCTTCCAGACCTGCCCCCCACCCCGAACCCTGGGCCGCCATCTCCTCATGCGGACTCCTCCACCTGTTCCACTTTTGGGCCCACTCCAGAAGGAGAAATGGTGGCTTGGTGATGACATACGTGTGCTGTGCAGCAGTGTACACCTCTGCTACTTGGCAGGTAACCTGGGCCCCCTCCTTAGGAAAATTCTGGTTACGTCCTGCCCATGTCACACAGGAAGTCTGTAGGTGAGCAGCCAAGAACCAAACCTGGATCTCCCAAGCCCAAGTCTGTACCTTAGTCACAAGACCAGCTTTCCTCTTCTGCTGCTTAGGTTGTATCAAATCCGATACACACTTTTCCCATTGTCACACTGGAGTGCATTACAAAGAGAGTACTGTGTGATAGAAGGTGCCCATCACCTCTCGCATGAGATATTAAACTGTCTGTCTCAGACATATGAGTTATTAGTGAGTGCATCATGGCTGGTATAGTGGCCATTTCTAGAGTCCTGTAATCCTACAACAACTAGCTATTCCAGAAAGGGACTAAGGGAAAACACCTTATGAAAGGTGTTACATACAAATCTATTCTTTATAGCTATGCAATTTGTAACTTGAGAAATGCCATCTATCCAAGGGGTCTTCATTGCTGGTTTTTAGAAATCTTTCTCTTGTATTTGTCACTTGTACCACCTAAAGTTCTGATCTAGTGAGATGTCCCAAGACAAGCAGAGCCAGGCTAAGGCTGTATTTGCATAGGAGACTTCACCCCAGTACGGAGACAATGCCCCAATGTGGTGCTAAGGAACGCAGCACTACTGGGGAGACATAAATTTAAGCTCCTGACTACTTGTGGTCATTAAAATCCCATCTTACGTTTACAAGCGTAGAGGCATTTACGCCCAATGTGACTCCAGGCCAAAGTCCAGCGTGAGTAATCGGTTACATTCTGCCAGCTTACCTACAAGCCCCTTGCAGTTTCAACTGAATACAGTATTGTTCTCTTCTTGTCCTAAACTGTGTTGTCGTGTTCTTGGGCACTGTTAAATGGCTGTTGCAAGACTGCTCCAGAGATGGCTGCACTTCACTGCTTTTGTGGTCTAGAATAGTGGTTCTCAACCTGTGGTCTGCTCACCTTTGGGGGGCCGTCTGCAGACTAGGTCTAAGGGGTCCATGAAAGGTTGTTGTTACCACAGAATGGTGGTTATGCTCCTGGGGTCCACAGACTTTGTCTAAGATCTCCAAAGGGATTCCCACCTCTATTTGAAAATTTTTAGGGGTCTGCAAATGAAAAAAGGGTTGAGAACCACTTGTCTCGTGGATAGGGCATTGCACTGGGAGTCAGAAGATCTAGTTTCTATTCCTAGCTCTGGCACGACTTGACTGTGCAGCTTCCCTGTTCTGTACCTCAGTTTACCCCACGTGTAAAAGGAGGATAACCATTCTTTGCAAAGCACTTCGAAAGCTACATCTGAAACATGCTATCTATTCTGATGATTAGATTTTGTACAACTAGCATCATTTGTAAAGCACTTTGGAATCCATGTGGTTGAGTGGTGCTATATAACGCTTAGACCAGGGGTCGGCAAACTCTGGCATGCGGCTCGCCAGGGTAAGCACCCTGGCGGGCTGGGCCAGTTTGTTTACCTGCTGCGTCCGCAGGTTCGGCCGATTGCGGCTCTCACTGGCTGTGGTTCGCCGCTCCAGGCCAATGGGGGCTGTGAGGAGCGGCGCGAGTTGAGGGATGTGCTGGCCACGGCTTCCCACCGCCCCCATTGGCCTGGAGTGGTGAACCGTGGCGAGTGGGAGCCTGGGGACGCGACAGGTAAACAAACTGGCCTGGCCCGCCAGGGTGCTTACCCCGGCAAGCCGCGTGCCAGAGGTTGCCAGCCCCTGGCTTAGACCATTATACATTCTTATTCTGAGACAACTCTCACAACTATATTAAGCTTGTCTTGTGCTTCTGAGGCTCGGGAGGCCACAACTTTCTGTATCCATTGGCCACAAGCGACTCCTGTGATCTGAACTGCTATTCAGAATGGCAGACCAATCGCCAATTCAAGGATCTATTCGACAGTGTCACAATTCTGCAAGATGGAGCCACAGTTATTTTATCTGGCTGTTTTTCATGTACATCTGTGTGAAGGACATTGTTGCCGGGCTTACCATTCACAGCATTGCTCTCATTAGGTTTTTTTAGAACGGACTGAGTTTAGCCATTAATGTAATACCAAATTCTGGGCTCAGGAAAGATGATCGGAGACAGCTTGGGGGGGCGTCAGATAAGTGTCACAACAAATATTTTGTTGCTGATATCCAAAGAAACAAACATTTCCTGCAAGGTGGAACCAGTGTTATGTCTCTATGTTTGTTCTCCCGGAACAACCCTATAATCAGTGATGTGTTATTTTAGAAAAATAAGATCAAATGCAGATATCAGTTCCCTTAAGCTACTTTTGACCCAGTACTTCTGTCTATTTTGAGTGCTTGTGACGAGAACACTACACATTAGGAAGCGCTGTAGCCTTGAAATAAAACAGTAAATCTCAACTAACACTGGAGAAATGGTTCTGAATGCCTATAGAGTAGACGGTTACCTGACAACCGAAATCTGAATGTGAAAACAATGAGATATAGAAATGTACTGTAGCCTTGGACCATGTGTTACAAACAAATCCCAGAATGGAGTGAGACAGCCTAGCTTTTTGGAATTCATAGAATAATCTATGCAAAAACGTACTGTACCTTCCTTTCCCTAATACTTTTAAAGCTTCCCTTTAAACAGATTTTTCTACCACAAACATCTCTATTGGAAAGTCCTATTGCCTTGATGAGCTGTTCATTTTCTATATGATCCTGAAAAAAATCTAACTATTACATTTTGCTATAGAAATCAATTTGGGCAAACCTCTGCCCCCTTTTGATTGCTAATTTAGATCATCATTTTCTTGTACTGAGTGTTCCCAAATAAAATCTTAATTTGGCCAGGACAGAGCAAGCAATAAGAGGCTTTTCTTTTTCAGTGCCAAGAAAGGTCAGTCAAATTATTGTTGGCTCTTAGTAGCATTCCCACAAGCTATTGAATTCTTTACCTGCAGCTGAGGTACAAAATTATTTCCTGCCTTTTGAAAATTTCAGCGAGAACCAAGTGATTACAAAGGCCTTCTAACCAATAACCCCCGGGGCACCAGTGTTAGCAAAGGGTTGGGACATCAGGCCAAATTCGTCCAAAGTGTAACTCAGGGAAGTCAGTGACTTTAGACCAGAGATTAATTTGGCCTATGGGAATTGGCTTTTGTGAGGCTGGGTCCTGTCATATGAGGTGTTGAGCACCATCAACTCTTACTGACTTCAGTGGATATGGAAGACTCTCAGGTACGACAGTGATGGGCGACAGTATAAAACCCTATGATAGATAGATCGAGGGCGTGCAGAGCCTCACAGGATTGGGTCCATGGATTTGGGATAAAAATTTCAAAGGCACCTAAGTGACAGAGCCTAAGTCCCATGTAATTGACATAGGCACTTGTGAGCCTAAGTCCAAGAGGCTCATAAGTGCCTAAGGGCTTGTCTACATGGACAATAGCCATGCCAGTCAATTTCCCCATGTAGACGAGCCCATAGACACTTTTGAAAATGGAACTTAGTCCCATACTCTACCCATGATCCACATAGCCAAATGAATACAAGTGGCAGTCGGTAACCACCATATTCCATTGTTAAACTTCAACCAAGGTCTACTCAAGATAGTTCAAAAGGTTTAATTTTGTGCAGCAGCGGAGGGGAAGTGTCATTCAGAATGCTCTCCGGTGTGGGGAGAAGTCCAAGAAGGGCTTATGTGGGCTCCATGCGCCCCCTATGCCCCCACACAGCATGGCATTCTTCTGTGAATCTCCTTTCAGCCTCCAGCTACATAAAGTACGGGAATAAAAACATTCTTAATGGCTTGTCACATCGAAGAATGTGCATCTGCACCAGCACAGTACCTTGTAGTCAAGAGCTGCAGGAAGCACTGAGGGGAATGGGGCCTACACTGGTGCAAATAGGTCATGGACTCATTCATCTCTGACTAAAATATCACTACTAATTTCTGCCCTGTTAAATTTAAAACCGCCTCTGCTCTCTAGCACTGCCAAAATGCCAGTGCTTTATACAGAAGAAGCAGAATGCCTGGCCACCGGCTTCCCAGTAACACCGTTTGCTACCAGTGCCTCAAGACTTCTGGTGAGGTCTTTCCTCTGGAAGGGGAAGTGTTCATTCCCTCTCCGCAAGAATCTACACCCTCAGTGCTGGTTCCATGTCGCAATCAAGTTTCAATGTTGGCAGCCCCATTTTTGTCTCTCTGAAGTGGGGGGTACCACTGAGATCAACATGAGCAGACTGAGGTCGTAAGCAAGTATCTATGTACATTTAACACCTGGCTCCATCTACTGAAGCAGGACCTCGCTTTATTATCTCTCTGCTGGAACCTGATCTTGAAAGGTGCTGAGTCCCTCCTATGAAGTGCCAAGTATTCTCAACTGATTTCAGTGGAGTTGAGGATGCTCAGCTCCATGAAGGATTAAGCCCTTTGTCTCCAGCCACATTAAATAACAGTGTTTTAGGTGCTGGGTTATTTTGGGGTCTCCTCTGAAATACTCCTATTGTGCATGAAGCAATGACACCAGATATTAAGTGGCACTGATTTATGCTTCTGTTTTTCAGTGGCCTTCTGGAAACCAGTAAACAAATCATAATTACTATTGTTATGTATTATTTGTTTGTGGTAGCACTCAGATTATGCTGGGTGATTTCCAGACATTCAAGAAGGGATGGACTCTGCTCCAGAGACTGTAGCACATGGGCAGACACACAGATAGCTCAATAGAGGTCAGGGAAGGGAAACAACACAAAGGAACAGAAAAGAGGGAAATCATGTGGGTAAATCTGATTCTAGGTTCCAATTCTGCACCCCCTTACTTGGATGAGTAGTCCCACTCATGTGTAATAGTCAATGAGACTCATCTGACTAAGGGGTTTGCAGGATTGGGCCTCAGTCAGGGATTCATACAGAAATACTCCTCTGGGGCCAAGGCTGGCTGGTATTTGCACTGATGCGCGTGCCAGAAAAGTTGCGGACTGAGGAGGGAAAAATTCTGGCTCCCCACAAATAAGCAGAGGAAGAGGCACTCTGCAGATACTCCAGGAGTTGGGCCCTAGATGGGCACTGAAAAAGAGAGGCTAGGTCGCATGACTGGCACTTTTAGTGCATCCATACCCTAACCTCAGTGTGGCCCCACTCCTCTCTGTGCCTTGCAGATTATTCCTGCAGAAAGGAGCTGTACACAGGGATCCAGTGTATGGAGACACAGTATGGCCAGACAATTAACAAGGCTTGTCCTGTATTAATATATGTCTGTTTGGGGTGAAAAAACAGAGAGCCAGAATTTGGCTTTTAGTTTCCAGTATCTAGTGTTTTATCCATCGTATTGTGAACTTCTTTAGAAAGGGTAAAAAAAATCCCATTGTCATTAGACTTGGTTTTGCTTTGGCAACACAAATACAATTTGACTATGTTTTACATTGGCAATAAAAAAATATATGAAAGACTAGGTGTTGAATTACAATATTTAGTTAGGAGACAACTGGTTACTACATAGGGCTTGCTAATAGTGGCAATTTTCACCTAGTTTAATTTTAAAGGGACACCATCAACTAGGTAAAAACTAGAAGTATGTTTTTTAACAAAAAAAAAAAAAATCAGTTTTCTGATTCACTTTGTGCATTTGGCAGCACTTTCTGTATAGTCAATTTCACTTCATAGTCAGTAAATCCACTTCCTCTGTTTGCATGGGTCTTTCAGAGAGCAAGAGATAGGAGAGAGAGACTTTAAAAAAAATAGGAAAATGTGATTGTAAAACCACAGGAATTGACAGGGGGACTGCGGGTCAGATCTGTACTACCTGAAACTACTATTAACTCAGTTTTGAAACTCACAGTGTTCCTTTAATTCCCCAGATTATTATATAACATAGACCATATATTTCTTTATGGAACTAAGCCAACCCTGTTAGAAATGATTGGATTTAATATTTTCATCATCAAATGACAGGAGGAGATGGTGATACATGTCCCCTCTACATGCCATTTCCCACGAGGACTAAAAAAGATCATCATATTTTATTTTATGATCAACGGGTCATTCATTTATATCTGCTTTAAAGCCACAGTAGACCTTTTGCCAATCACTAATAGAAACTAAATAAACACAGCCAAACAGTGTCATCTATCTGTGCAGTGAGTAATTATGAGGGATTCCTCTTTAAATAGATGTTTAAGTAAATATAGAAATATCATTTTACCAATGCTGGCTCAAGAGGAGTTGTTGGAGGAATTACAAAAACGGGACACCTCACTTGAATATGTGCATATCTCAGAGCATATATGATGGTACATAGTTATTAAGCACATAGCAGAGAGACTCGTACTTAATCTTTTTATATATTTAAAAAAAAACAACCCACCATCAGCTGATAGTCAGGTTTGGTATATTTTTTTTATTTCAGAAGCTTCATTCATAAAAGTTCCTCATTAGAGGTTTCCACTATAATGTACAAAAGAATTTATTTTTCAGGAAGGGTGGCGGGGACATTTTTTATATAGCACATTACAAGCTTGTGCAATATGAAGTAATGCTGTAATGCAGCTGTATGTACTTATTATATCCTGTCTACCCGTGGTCATTAATGATCCCATAACACGTTTTTTTGCAAGCATAGGGGTGTTACCCTGGTGTCCTGGCCAAATTCCAACTCAAGGAATTTCATTTTGCCTACCTAAATTCCGCCTGCAATTTCAATAGGATATAGTTTTCTTCATTTCTTTCCCTAAACTGGAGTGTAATGCTGCTGTAGGCTGTTAAACAGCTCTCCAGAGGTGGCTGCATTTCAGCAATGCGTGGAGCAATTCTCATCTATAATTTAGCAGTCTGTAGTTAATGTTTGTACAATGCACTAAAGCTGTAAAACCCATTTTAAGTGCTTTTATTATTATTTTTAATAAAACACTTTGGGATCTTTTGAAATGGAAGACTATATCATATGCAATACACATATTGTACACTGTGTCTGAAAGTTGTTATTATCTACACCCATGTTACCTTCACAACAGTGTCCCCTCTGCTACAACATAAAAGACAAATAAAGACACCAGTAAATCCTGGGTTCTGGTCTCTGCTTTGATACTATGTAATTTTTATGCTGAAAGTGTCCACTAATTTTGTGTGCCCAACAGTCAATAGGAGGAATGGGTGATCAGCCACTCTGAAAATCAGGCCCTGAATGTCTCAAGTTGGGCACCTAAAATTAGTGGACACTAATGTAAGTGATGGAAAATGTAGGACTTAGCCTCTGTGCCTCAGTTTCTCCACATGTAAAATGGGGATAATAACTGTGATCTATCTTCACCACAGGTATGGGCTTATTAGTCCATGATTGTAAAACACTGTATGAGTTTTATTAGTATAATAAGTATTAGTATTATACCCCTCCACAGAAACTGCACGGTAAAAGAAGAAATGGTTTGGAAGGAGTTAGGGACCAACTATTCTAAGAGGCATATTTTCTTATGTACATGGACTAATTTCTGCATTAAATAAGGGGTTGCTTGATGCTCTGCTCCATCACTCTGGTTTCATGCTGGTATAACTCCGCTGAAGCCAGTGGAGGCAAAAAATGAGCATAATGAAATGGAGAATCCGGCTCAGGAAGCTTAATGCAGCATCAGTTCTTTTGTACTCTGTAAATCCCATTGAAGGGACGACAGGATGCGCTCACAGCACTGGAGCTAATGGCAGCCCAGCAGCAAAGCTGGATATGCTGCCTTTAGTGGAGCACCCTGGAAGCATGGCCAGGGATCTGCAGGGTTTGAGCATAGGTTTCCTGTATATTCCTGGCTTTTGCACTTTTTCCTATTACTCCTGGGGGAAATTCTGCACCATTGCGCACACGCAGAATTCATGTCCCCCGCAGAAAATACATTCTACCGGAGAGGGGCTGCAATTACACCTTTTCCCCACCAGGGGCTGCTGGGGTGCCAGAACAGAGGGCAGCTGGCTCCCCTGCTGGAGCAGCCAGCTGCAGAGAGGGAGGAGGAGAGGCTACTTTCCTCACAGCACCCTGCCTGTGGGGCCAGGTGAGAAGGCACAGGATACACGGGGGCGGAGGGGGCCGCTGGGGTGTCACATAGACCTGGGTTCAGAAGGGCTAGTATGTGGGGGACAGACTGGGGTGGGGGCACAGGAGGTAGTGTGGTGACAGCATTGAGTCAGATGCTGAATGGGAGTGGGAGATGGAGGAACACATGGGGATGGGGGAGGGGGTGGCTGAGTGGCTGTGCAGGGGCACATGGAGACGGGGGTGCAGGAACAAATGGAGATGAGGTAGATGTGCCTGACTGAATGGGTGAGGCTAGAGGTCAGCCAGCATCTGCATGGGGGAGGCTTCTCAACTCCCTAACAATCCTTTCCCACCTCCCCCAAAAAACTGTTCCATACTCCTCCCACACCCACCCAACAGCCCTCCAAATTCATTCCCAGGCTCCTGCCCAGTAATTACTTCCCTCTCCCTCAGCTCCTCCATTACCCCTGACTCCCCCAAGCCTTTGCACTGCTTCTGAGGGGTGCGGAAAATATGTTTCTGTATAGTAGTTTAAAAGAATTATTACTCAAAGTTCTGTATTAATATGCCTAGTAAGGAATCTGTTTGTCAAAAAACATTTCCTGAATCTTTTTTTGTTGTCTGTATTGTTACAGGCATACTTGCTAACAGGTATTTTGAAATAAATTACTAAAATAATTGAAACTGGCGTGATTATATTGTGTTATTTTGACAAAATATGCAGAATTTTTAATTTTTTTGGTGCAGAATTTCCCCAGGAGTAATGTCCTATGCAGTGTCCCCTGCCTCTACTGCTAAGTCTTATGGACCAGGAGGGAAGAAGCAGCCAAACATGGGCCCTTTAAGATGCAGCTACAATCAGGTTGGGAGGGAGGGACCAGAAGTGAGTATTCATGGCATGGGACCCATTGTACAATGAGGGAGACATCAACAGGATAGTAACAAGTAGGGGGGGACCTGATCCCACCCGCCTATGCTTTAAGAGCTTCTGGATTCTTGACTAATTTGCACCCTTCCACATGTTTAAAGCAGGAGGAGAACATAAAGGACTATAAGAAGCTACCCGTGTGTCCTAGTGATACACAAACAAACACCCTCTACTCTATGGTCAGAAATGGCAGGTGAGTTATTGAGTGCTTTACCTTTTAGATGGCCAGTGCCAGGTTCATACCAGCAGTGATGTTAATTACTTTAGCCTGTGTCAGACAGTCTGTGCCTTAATTGAATTTTTCCTATCTGTTCTAGAGAACAGATTAAGTACCTTGGACGGTAATGGAACTGAGAGGCCCAGTGTCATTATGGATGCACATAATGGTACAGGATTTCTATATGTTGCAACATTCCTTAGAAACCATGTTGTCTAATTAAAGATTTTCTCTTTTTTTGGTTTAGCTCTTAGTTATGCCATCTTTGGATCACAATATCCAGTGAGCTACGAAGGTGTTGTTATATCCATTTACAGATGGTTACACTGAGGCAGGGGATCTACCCTCATGGAAAAGTGCTATAGTTTCATAGGGATTAAACCAGTAATTTTATAGAAATCTCTCTAAAACCTATAGATTTTTTTTTAAAATGAGATCCTTTCAAAGGTTTCTTAAAACAGGGATGTTGTTTTCGATGAAATTCTACAGAATTGTCCCCAAAACAACAAAAACCATACAGGGAAGTTATCATTTTCTATTAAATTCTATGGGAGTTTTCCATAAAGGCTAGATCACTTAGACCCCAGTTCTGAAACCACTTCAGTATGTGCTTAATTTTAAACATGTGAATAACTGAAGTCAAGGAGACGATACATGTGAGCAAAATTACACACGTTTGCAGGATTGGGCCCTGAGTGAGTCAATGGGGGGAGGGACAGCTCAGTGGTTTGGGCATTGGCCTGCTAAACCCAGGGTTGTGAGTTCAATCCTTGAGGGGGCCACTTAGGGATCTGGGGCAAAATCAGTCCTTGATCCTGCTAGTGAAAGCAGGGGGCTGGACTCGATGACCTTTCAAGGTCCCTTCCAGTTCTAGGAGATGGGATATCTCCATTAATTTAATCTATCGTGACAGAGGTCTAGGAGCACAGAGCTGGACTACACCCCGCATATGCCCTGGGTCAAATATCTAACTAAACTGTGGATGTGCTGGGCTGAACATATTTATAAATGAGACGATGGTGCAAATGATCAAAGGTCGTTGGAGGGGAGGAAGGGCTTTTGCGCCTGTTTCCCCTTCCCGTCTCCTTCTCTTCACCCTTCTCTCCTTCCACTTCCTTATTCACATGCCTTGCCCTGTCTTTGCTTCCTTTTTCAGCTGCCTCTTCCCCTCTCCTCTGTCTCCCTTTTTCGGGTCCGATCCATCTCTGCCTTTTCATGTCCAGCTTTCCTTAAAATATATTTCCCCTTCCCTCC
>NW_020664420.1:8841694-8842342 GCF_002925995.2 Terrapene triunguis | reverse complement strand
TCCCCCCCCCCCCCCCCTCTCCTCCCTTCCCTCCCCCGCCTGGGCCCGGAGCGCTGTGCCCTGGGCGGCGCCCTGCCTCTGCTGCTGACTTGCTACCTGCGCTGCCGCCGGCGGGGGCTGGGAGGGGAGCGCAGACCGACGCGGCGCCAGCTGGCGCTGCAGCGCGGGGGCCCGGCAGAGCCGCAGGCTGGCGCGGCGCCGCCCCGAACGCCCCAGCCTGCGCCCGGCGCTGCCCAGGCTCCGCTGCGGGACTCGGCCGGCCCCCGCGCTCGGGAAGCCCTGCCGGGCGGGCGCTGAGCAATCGCCTGGCGGCCGCCGGGCTGGGCACCCGCCGCCTGACTCATGGGTGCTGCTGTGCATGTGGCAAGGCGGGGGCTGGCTGCGTGCGGAGCGGGGAGAGACGGAGCCTCCCTGCAGGGTCATCGCCGCCTGCCGCGCCGCCCGGCAGCCAGGGAATCCCCGCCCCGCCCTGCCCTGTCTGCGCCCCGGCTCCGAGTCCAGCCAGGCAATCACCCGGCAGGGAGCGCACAGCGCGCACGCACAGCCAGGCCCGGCCGGGGCGGGACAGACCGAGACACACACATCCTGCCCGGGGCATGGACACACACAAACCCAGCCTGGCCCGGGCATGGAGATACACACAAACAC
>NW_020664420.1:8831383-8841684 GCF_002925995.2 Terrapene triunguis | reverse complement strand
CCCGGGCATGGAGATACACACAAACACACATCCTGGCCGGGGCATGGACACACACAAATATGCACACCCAGCCTGGCCCGGGCATGGAGATACACACAAACACACACACACAAAGCTTGGCCGGGGCATGGACACACACAAATACACACACCCAGCCTGGCCCGGGCATAGAGATACACACAAACACACACACACATCCTGGCCGGGGCATGGACACACACAAATATGCACACCCAGCCTGCCCCGGGCATGGAGATACACACACACACACAGAGTCTGGCCAGGGCATGGACAGACAGACAGACACCCACACAGTCTTGCCCGGGGCCGGGACACACACACACACACACACAGAATGGCCGTGGCATGGACACACACACCCCCAGCCTGGCTGTGGCATGGACACACACACATACAGCCTGGCCAGGGCATGGAAACACACAAACACACACACTCAGCCTGGCCCGGGCATGGAAACACACACACACACACACACACACACATACACAGCCTGGCCTGGGCATGGACAGACAAACGCACCCACACACGCACACACACAGCCTGGCCTGGGCATGAACAGAAACACCCCCACAACCTGGCCGGGGCATGGACAGAGACACACACAACCTGGCTGGGGCAGGGACGGAGACACACACACATGGCCCGGCAGGGACAAAGACACACAAACTCACATGGCCTAGCCAGGGCAGGGACAGAGGGAGACGCACAGCCCGGCCGGGGCAACACACACCCCAGCCTGGCTGGGGCATGGCCAGAGCGAGAGAGAGTCACACACACAATCTGGCTGGGGCATGGACAGAGCCTGGCTGGACGATAGATGGATGGATGGATGGATGATAGAGACACACACACACACACACACAGAGCCGGAGGTGGGGGAGAGGGGAGAGAGAGACACACACCCATCCTCCCTGGAAGATGGTCACAAACAGACACACAGCCTGGCTAGGGAATGGACATACACACACTGCCAGCCCAGCCAGCGGATTGGACAGGCAGAGTGAGACACACATACACAGCCCCATGGGGAAACGGACACACAGAGCGTGTCAGGAATGGACGGACGGACAGACAGACAGACACATACATCCCCTGTCAGGGGAATGGACTGGCAGATGGACAGCCTGGCCAGGAGGCTGGATAGACAGACAAACACAGCCTGGCTGGGGGATGGACACACACACAACCCATCCAGGAAATGGACAGGCAGACACACACACACATGGAGCCTGGCCAGGGCAGAGATTGA
This sequence comes from Terrapene triunguis, assembly GCF_002925995.2. Taxonomy (NCBI): domain Eukaryota; kingdom Metazoa; phylum Chordata; order Testudines; family Emydidae; genus Terrapene; species Terrapene triunguis. The sequence continues at coordinate 8,840,414 of NW_020664420.1, read as the reverse complement.
CAGGCAGACACACACACACCCCCTGAGCCCTACCAGGGGACGGACAGACGAACACCTAGCTTGGCTGGGGGACAGACAAACATACACACACAGCCCCACCGGGGAATGGACAGACAGACACACCCAGCCTGACCAGGGAATGGACAGACAGGCGCATGTGCACACACAGACACATATCCCCTGCCCATCAGGGGAATAGACAGACAGACACACACCCTGAGCCTGGCCAGGGGATGGAGAGTTAGACACAGCCTAGCTGGGAGATGGGCAGACAGACACATACACACACACACACACAACCATCCCCGCCAGGGAATGGACAGACAGACAGCCCGACCAGGGAGTGGACAGACACAGCCTTTCTAGTCAGGGAATGGGCACACACACTCCCTTCCCACTCAGGGAATGGGGATACACATACATACACCTCAACCAGGAAATCGACATACACCCACATCCCAGCCCGGGAATAGGGATACACACATAATCCCATCCCAGCCCGGGGATAGGGACAGGCACACACATAACCCCAGTCCAGTGTGGCAATAGGGACTCCATCTCCATCAGGGAATAGGGACGCACACAGACCAGCCAGGAAATGGCCGCGTACACACTTTCTAGTCAGGGGACACATAGAGGGAATGTACAGACACATACGTACCTATCCCAACCAGGGAATATGCTCTCACAAACACACTCTCTCAAGATGGGAGGTGTACAGACACACACCAAGCAAGAAAGGGGGGAGGGATAGCTCAGTGGTTTGAGCATTGGCCTGCTAGAGCCAGGGTTGTGTGTTCAATCCTTGAGGGGGCCATTTGGGGCAAAAATCTGTCTGGGGATTGGTCCTGCTTTGAGCAGCAGGTGGGACTAGATGACTTCCTGACTTGAGGTCCCTTCCAACCCTGATATTCTATGTGCAATCACACACATCAACCTGGGAATAAACACACCAGCCTGGCAATTCACAAACACTGTTTGTCTTTCCCTGTGATACACACACACACACCAGTCAGCACAAAGCCACACACAGCTTTACACCAGTCAGGGCATGTTTTCACATACATCCCTTTTCCTTCATATACATTTTTCTGTAGTTTCTAGCATTGTTTGATAAATATTAGAAACGTTCCCCAACTGGTCCCCCGAACCCAAACATCATCAACTTTGGAAAGAAGAATATATCCACCTCCAATTGACTTTACTTTATAAGATGGAACTGAATTGTAGCACCCGTTTCAAACTTGCCTGGAACTTTGGGTAACTTCATACCCAGATCCAAATTCTCAGACTTCGGCCCATTTCTGTTAGATGGATCTGAACCAGAGCATTAGAGCTGAACTCTCTGTAAAATTCTGACAACATGCTGTTTAACCCACCCTGCTACCATAAGGCTTGGTTTAGCTTCTCACACCCTCCCAGGAATTTTACAAGTAAAATCACTGTGTTTGGGGGGAGAGCTGCTGTTAGTTCTTCTGCCAAAAAAGGATGTTCTTAACTTCCAAAAGAGTGGGCAGAAGTTTATTTCCAAAACACCTGTACACACCCTGTTCAAGCTGAAATTGGACTGACTGGTGTCAGATGTCACATGGAGCGGGACAGCAGTGGCTGGTAGGCAAGCTCCATTCCACGTGTTGCAATTTTATCTGACCAAATATTTCACATTTGTGCTCTTGAAAGATGCTCAGAAGTGATGGTGCCACTTCCCAGCCCTGCTGTCATAAACAAGGCTACATCCAAGCAATCACTAAGCTAAAATCCTCGGGGGATCTTGTCAGCAGAGTTCTGCGTGCAGAGCTAGCACTTAAAATGATCCTGATGTATAGAAAATGCTGGCGTCTTTACCAGCTTCCAAGGCTCCAAAATGGGCATCCTAGTCTAGTCTAGCCTTTAAGTAAAAAACAATGGCCAACATGCATATTAAGACCCCATTGCTTTACTAGTTTGCCAGAGTTTTCCTAGTTTTGTTTTGTTTTGTTTTGCTTTTTTTACTGTGCTGGTGGTGGTATTGTGTCATTCTTTAAATAGGCCTTATTAGAACAACATTAGGGTCTTCAAGAAGCTTGATGATCCACTGGAAATATATGTGCAGAAAATAAACATGTATCGAAAATTCCCCACCCCCCCAAATAATGGGGTGCCTGACGCACCTAGAAGCAGGTGTAGAGACATGATATATGTATATTCTATTGCATACCTGATTTATGGCTTCAGTTATCGCAACAGCATGTGAAAATTAAGTACTTGCAAGCACAAAGGGCCACCTGGACATATAACTGGCCATATGTACAGACCAAATATCCTATTGGTGTAACTGCTCGCATAAATGAAGCATGTATTTTAATTTGCATATTTTCATGCATCCATACGCTCCTAGGAATTTGAAACACAGGCGCACAACTTAAGTTCCATTTTAAAAAAATGTATTTTAACTTTTTTAAAAATGCCATTACAATTTTAATAGTCTATGCCTTTCTCCTGGGTTCCAGTGGGACACAACATTTGCTGTGTTTTTAAAGGTGAACAGATAAAGAGTTTGCTACAAGTTAAGAAAATGTTAAAATTCCAAGAGGAAAAATGGTCTGTGGCTGTTGCTTCAACAGAATGTCGTTAGTACTGCGTTCTAACAAAATTACCTCTCTCATTTTGATCTGTGAGGTACCAAGTAGCCCCAAAGCATTTTGCAGAGCTGAGCTCAATGATCTTGAGATATCTAAGCTGCAGACTTCCTAGCACATCACAAGTACCATAAACACAAGGAGTGATGATAATAATAAAATAATAATGATAATAAATAATAAATACTTTGCACGTAATGACAATAAGGGTTGAAGTTTTGAATGGAATGGTTCTTTTAAACATCTGTCTAAGGTGCTTGTGATATCATTCAGTTTGGCAGGAATTCTGCAGCTCGGATTTCGTAAGATCTTTAAGAGGTGGTAATTGTCTCACTTTTTCTTTAAATACAGTGTTAATTACATTTTTAAACAATGACTATAAATGTCAAGGTTTTTTTAAAGTGTTCTTGGCATGATGTATAATTTTTTTTAGGCTTTGCAGTTCATCTTTAACTTCCATCACTATAGAATCAAAGTGGCAGCTTCTGCTTTATTTATTTATTTATTTATTTATATTTGATGGGTTTTAATTTTTAATGTGATTTTTTTTCTTGTAAGTTAGATGTGGCGACTATAATGAAGTCTAGTTACAGAGCAGCTTCCCTTTGGCCTTTGCTTTGCTCCTCTGGACCCTTGAGGTTAGAATGAAATTTTGTTTTTGGTTTAATTACATGTTCTTTAATTATATCAACAACACAACAAGTAAGGAAAAAAGGTAGAAAATGTGTGTGTGATATACTTTGGGGCTCAGGGCCTCTTTGGACCTGAAATCATGTCCATGGTGAAAAAATCAATATTGAGACATTATGGACCTAATCCTGCAGTCCATATTTAGGGAATATTTCCATTTTCTCTTAAGTAAGGACAGCAAGATTGGCCCCTCTATGCATTAATCATTCAAATCATAATGCATGGCTTTCTCCAGATATGTACTGTGTGTATGTGAGTTAGGCCAACACTAAGTGCTTTTGAAAGATCCCATCTTTAATTTCCTTTTCACTAGTTATGCATTTTATTTAGTTTTTGCAACTTGGATAATAGAAACAGGATAGTCAGTTTCATGTTTGTTTGTAGGACCCAGTCCAGCATTTTTTGTCCACCTAAAACTCCAGTTGATTTAAGCTTCAGTCAATGGAGGTTTCTGATGACTATGGGCTTGTCTACACTGGCAATTAACAGCGCTGCAACTTTCTCGCTCAGGGGTGTGAAAAAACACCCCCCTGAGCACAGCAAGTGGCAGCGCTGTAAAGCTTGTGCCCCGCTGGCAGCTACGCCCCTTGTTGAGGTGGTTTTTAAGCCGCGACCACACAAGGCACATTAAAGCGCTTTTAGCGTTGCCAGTGTAGACTAGCCCTATGTTGTCTACATCACAGAGTTATGCTGGCATAGCTGCCTGGACAGAAATCCCTAGTGTAGATGCAGCTATACTAGCAAAGCTGTGGTTTACTATATTGACACAAAGCACAGTTTTTCAGGTATAGTTTTGTCCACATTAGGATCATTTTACTGGTATAGTATATGGCAGTAGTTCTCAACCTATTTACCATGGTGGGCTGCATATTCAGCTCTCTATTTGTTATGCGGGCTGCGTCCACCGCAATATATATACTATCTGTATGGCCCCGAGGATGTCACATGGGCTGCAGCTGTGTGGTGATTAGGCTGAGGGTTGAGAAACGGTGGTATATGGTATTCCTATATCGGTGAAGTGTTGCTCATATACTCATAAACTGTAATGAATTTTCTGTCAATTTCACTCTCAGATTCTCATGCGATATTTTCCATTCAAATATTGTGGGACTGTTAAATTCCAAGTGGACTATTTTCATTGTAATTAAGCTACCTGGAAGCTTTTCCTGGAAAAATTTCTATTGGACTTAGGTTTTGTAAAACCTACATGTAGGACAAATGAGACCTGTCCATGCCTCTTTAGTATATTTGCACATTATGGACGAATACAACTGCAAACAAACAAATAAACAAACCCAAAACAACAACAAACAACGAAAAACTGATGAAAATTAATTACTGTGATCAGCAGAATTTTGTTTGTCAAAATCATACCAGGTCTACACCAGACGTTTTTACTCAGGCTAAACTCCCCAGTCAATGGGAATTTTGCCCGAGAAAGGACTGCGATCAGACTCCTAGTTCGATATCTCACGTCCAACAATGACTAATGCTTTGTGTTTCAGAGGAAGAGAAACGCGCTCCATAATACATCTGGCTATGCCACTGCAATAAATATACAAATCACATGTAAATAATGTTAAGGTTATGACCTATAGTGTTAAAAGGAAGGAACTCCAAAGCTATAACCATACCTGCCAACAATAGGAAACCGAGAAGACTGAGATTTTCCTCTTGCCTGCATGACATTCTCCCATCCCCTCTCCAGTTGCTTCTCTCTGCCATTGGGGGTGGGGCGGAATGTCAAAGTTGTTTTTAATGAGGAAATTGAAATCTCCATCTGCCTTTAAGTTGTTCTAGACAGTGGTGAAACACAGTAACTCTCTTCTTTCTGGCGAACTTGAATGTGCTCCATCTCTCGGCTCCATCCAGCATCAGCCAGTGCTGTGCTGCCATTTAAGGTTCTGAGATTTTGGAGCCATATCTAAGGACCTAAGAAATCCCCAGAGACTCACGCCAAAAATCTTGAGATTAGCCAGCGAGGCTTATGACTGAAGCACGGTACTTAACTCATTGACACTCCACCCTTCACTTGTCCCTTTGGGCATAGGTGTTGCAGCATGATGTTTCATACTAGGAGGTCTAGTTTCCAAAAGGCAGCATTCATGGGGCTGTATTCTAGCTGCTCCTGGAGCATCTTGCCCAACCTCCATAGTGCTAGCACAAGGTACTTCTGTCAGTGTTGTGTAAGTAATATGAACAGGGAGAAGGTGCTTTGGGACCACAGACAGATCAGGAGGTTTGTGTGAGAACAGAAAGATCACATTCCTCCACTTCTAAGCCTTACCCTAGATGCTAGAGGTTTTGGGGGAATAAGCATAGGGGTATGACATTGGCACATCATGATGCCCAAAATGGCAAAGTTTTAGATATACACGTTACCCACAGCCTGGAACTGGCCCAGAATTTTCCAAAATATTACTACTAGTTAGAAAATGTAGAAAAGGCACTTGGCAAATGTAATAATTTTTTTTAAATGGTTTTGAGTTACACAATTGTAAATACAATTCTGAAAATGGGAACCCTCTATGTTTTTCAAACGTGTGTAGCTTTAAAAACGCTCACAGAATTTTTAAATGTTCTGTTCACTTAAAAATCTCTCTTGTTGCAAGCTCTCACAACAAGAGCAGCTTGAAAACATATATTTATGGACTGAGTATAAGGTCTGAAATATAGTGAATGTAACAATAAAGTGTGCAGAGTAGATAATGTGACACCATTATTGCACCAAAAAAAACCAGTGTATAATTCTTTTCCATTTAGAATACATACTATACATTTGATTAGTACCTTCCATCCTAGAGGATTCCACAGAGCCTCAAAAACTATATGCATGCACATTCAGAAATGCAGCCATCTCTGGGTTGGATCCCCCCAAAAGGAACCTGAAATTGTACAGATTATAACATGTTTGTTGGTCCAACAAAGGGGATCACACTTTCTTTCTTTTACTCTGTGAATAAGATCTTCCATTTGCTTCCATTTTCTGATTCTCTTCTTTGTACTTGACTTTAAACTCTCTTTCTCCTCCCTCAGCTTCTGTCTCCCAATCTACCTATCACCATCTCCCACAATATAGTCTGTGTGAACCACTCCCTCGATTCCACCTCTGCTGAAATCCTCTTCTGCGCTGTCATTGTTTCTCAACCTGATTAATTTAAATCTCTTTTCTTTGACCTTCCTAATCTCCAACTCCCTAGACGCCATGGGCCAAATTCAAGGCGCCATGTGTTTGCTTTCTCGAGGGCTGAATATGGCCTCCACAGGGCTGCCAGCACAGATTGCTTGTTAGTGCTGTGTGAGTAATATGGGCAGGGAGAAGGTGCAGTGGTGACACAGACAGATCGGGAGATTTGTGTGAAAACAGAAAGACAATATCCCTTGATTACTTCAGTCCTCCTATTCAAATGTACAAAGAAATATAATCATATCACCCCATCCTGAGATAATTCCACGGGCTCCTCATTCAGGTCAGGATCACTATAAAAATGTCCTCCTTGTTATTAAAATCCTCCATGGTCTTGCCCCAGGCTACATAATAGATATTCAGAGATGATGAGGCCAGAAGGAACCACTGTGATCATCGTCCGACCTCCGGCTCCTATATAACAGAAGTCATAAGACTTCCTTGAATTAATTCCTGTTCGAACTACAGTATATGTTTTAGATAAACAGACAATCTTGATTTAAAAATTACCAGTGGTGGAGAATCCACCACATCCCTATGCAAGTTGTTCCACTGATAAATTACCCTCTGTTAAAAGTTTGCACTTCATTTCCGGGCTGAGGCTTGTTCTGCAATACCAACTTATGACGGTATAACTACATCGCTCAGGGTGTGGATTTTCTTGAGCGATGTAGTTATACCGACCTAATTCCTGGTGTAGACAGTGTTATGTCGATGGGAGGGCTTCTCCTGTCAACATAGCTACCGCCTCTCGGGAAGGTGGAGTATCTACGCCAGGGGCGGGCAAACTTTTTGGCCTGAGGGCTGCATCAGGTTTCAGAAATTGTATGGAGGGCCGATTAGGGGAGAGGGTCGTGGCCCGGGCCCCACCTCCTATCTGCCCCACACCCCCGGGACTCCTGCCCCATCCAATCCCCCTGTTCCCTGACGGCCCCCCCAGGACCTCTGCCCCATCCACCCCCCCCCGCTCCCTGTCCCCTGACCGCCCCCGGATCCCTGCCACCCCGTCCAACCCCTCCTCTCATTCCTGACGGCCCCCCCGGGACCCCTGCCCCATCCAACCACCCCTTATCCCTGGCCCCGGAACCCCTGCCCCGACTGCCCCCTGCTGCCCCATCCAACCCCCCCCTCCTTCCTGACTACTCCCCCGGGACCCCTGCCCCCATTCAACCCCCTGTTTCCCCCAACCACCCCGACCCCTATCCACACCCCCACCCCCTGACCACACCCCCGAACTCCCCTGCCCTCTATCCAACCCTCCTGCTCCCTGCCCCCTTACCGCGCTACCTGGCGCACCGGTGGCGGTGGCTGGCGGCGCTACAGCCATGCCGCCCGGCTGGAGTCGGGCCACGCCGCCACCGCTACCACCACCACCACCACGCTGCACAGAGACCGGGTCAGCCCGGGCTCTGCAGCTGCGCTGCCCCAGGAGCTCACAGCCCCACCACCCAGAGCATTGTGCCGGAGGCGGAGCGAGTGAGCTGAGGCTGCAGGGGGGGGGACAGCAGGGGAGGGGCCGGGGGTGAGCCTCCCGGGCCAGGAGCTGGGGGCCAGGCAGGACAGTCCCGTGGGCCGTAGTTTACCCACCCCGATCTACGCCAACGGCCGAAGCTCTACCATCAGCATAGATAACATCTTCACTAAGTGCTAGAGCAGCGCATCTGCACCGGTACAGATGCAGCGCTGTAAGGCCATGTCTTCTACACTATAAAATTATGTTGACCTAACTTACGTTGGCATATAACCACCACAGGTATGAAATCACATGTGTATGTGCACACTTGGCTTCTTGTGTCAGCGGAGCGTGTCCTCACCAGGAGCCCTTGTATCGATTGTATTGTCAGCATGGGGACTTGTGAGATGGCTCCTGAAAGCCAGTAACAGTCAGTGTAAGTAAAGCAGTGTCTACACTGACACTGCGTTAACCTAATTACATTGACCATGACTCTATGCCACTCGGGGAGATGGTGTTATACTAAATCGTCATAGAGAGGCACTTACATCGGCTGAAGCCAAATTTAAGTGAAGACTCTTCCAGAGCTAGGTTGACGTAAGGCAGCTTACGTTGACTTAACTGTGTAGTGTAGCCCAGGCATAAGTGTAGACCAGCTCTGAATTTGTCAAGCTTCAACTTCCAGCCACTGAATATTGTTCTACCTTTGTCCAATAGGCTAAAGAGCACATTATCAAATCTCTGTTCCTCTTGTAGGGATTTACAGATTGTGAACAAGTCAACCCTTACCCTTCTCTTTGTTAAGCTAAACAGATTGTTTGAGCTCCTTGAGCAGGGCCAGCTCCAGGCACCAGCCGACCAAGCACGTGCTTGGGGCGGCACCTTGGGGCGGGGCGGCACTCGGGTTTTTATTTATTTGTTTATTTATTTATTTATTGGTTCATCGGGGCAGCGCTGGAGGGTTTTTTTTTGTTTCCGCGGCGCTCAGGGGGGCGGGGCTTTGGGCGGCGCGGCGCTTGGGGGGGCGGGGGCTTGGCATGGCGCTGGGGGGGCTGGCGCGGCGCTCGGAGAGGGGGCGGGGGC
>NW_020664420.1:8649588-8831283 GCF_002925995.2 Terrapene triunguis | reverse complement strand
CTCGGAGGGGGCGGGGGCTTGGTGTGGCACTGGGGGAGCGGGGGCTGGCGCTGCACGGCGCTCAGAGGGGGGCGGGGGCTTGGTGCGGCACGGCGCGGCACTGGGGGGGCGGGGGCTGGCGCAGCAAGGCGCTCAGAGGTGGCGGGGGCTTGGTGCGGTGCTCGGAGGGGGGCGGGTGCTGGCGCGGCGCTGCGGGGGCAGCGGCTTGGCGCGGCGCTTGGAGGGGGGGCGGAGGCTTGGCACAGCGCTCGGAGGGGGCGGGGCTCCGGGAGGCGCAGCGCTCGGAGGGGGCGGGGCTTCAGGCGGCGTGGTACTCTGGGGGGCAGAGATTTCAGCGGCGCTGGGGGGAGGTTCGGTTGCGCGGCGCTCACGGGGGGGTGTACGGCGGCGTGGCGCTCGCGGGGGCGGCGCTCTTCTTTTTTGCCTGGGGAGGCAAAAAAGTTAGAGCCGGCCCTGTCCTTGAGTCTAGCACCACAAGACAATTGTTCTTGTGGCTCTTTTCTGAACCGTCTCCAATCTATCAATATCCATCTAGAAACTTGTTTCTCTCTCTCTCTGTCTTTCTTTGCACCTTTCCCAACCTTCTCCACTCATCTAGACCTGGCCTTTTCTCTATCCCTTCTTGCCATTGTTGGTACAAGAGCAGCATCTGTCACCTGGAACTGTCCCCCTGTGTATCTGTGCGTGAGTGACTACCCATCTAATCTGAAAATGGGTGTGGAGCGAAATTCTTCTCTGAAGTTGCATTCCAGTTGATTTACATGAGGGAAGAATTTAGACTGTCTATTTATCGGAGGTAATATCTTTTATTGGACCAACTTCTGTTGGTGAAAGAGCTAATCTTTCAAGCTTACACAGAGCTTTTCTTCAGGTTTATCAACAGAAGTTGGCCCAATAAAAGATGTTACTTCACCCACCTTGTCTCTAATATCTTGGGACCAACATGGCTACAACACTGCAAATATCTATTCATCGATCACTCATCTCTGGTATCAGCACATGGACTCTCTGTCCCTCTTCATTTCTATCTCTCCCTGCTATCATTTGCTATTTAATTTTTTAAGTGTTTTGAAATACACTTTGCATGACAGGCTCTCTACCAAATGCAGTTGTCTCATACCTTGTAAGCAGGGATCAAAGTTGGGAACAAAAGGGTGGTGGAACTCCCCTCATTCTGCTTTGGGCAGGCTCTCCCATTCTGCTTTTGTCCTGGAGGCTGCTGCTGCACCAGCCCCTTCTCTTTCCCTTGGGGCATAGCTCATGCCCTCTCTGTCCCTTAGCTGGGCTTGTCTACACACAGTTTTTGTGAGAAGTACAACCCCCTAGTTGTGTGCATAGCTATACCAGTGTAAAGGTACTTATATTGGTATGGCTAACTCCCATAGATTTAAATTAAAGACATTAAGGCGAATAGCTGTATAGATATAAACACCTTTATACTAGTCTACCTGCATCCACATTGGGGGACTGTACTGCTTTAACCATGTATCTGATTCTAAACTGATATAGTGAAAGCAGTACAAAAACTGTGTAGACAAACCTGAAGAAGGGCCCTAAAGAACTTAGGCTTGTGTTTGACTTTAAACATATGCTTTAAATGCTTTGCCGGATTGGAGGCTAAGAGCTCTAAGGTAAGATGAGAAGCAATGAGATTAAATTAAGGAAAGGAAAATTTACCCTGGCTGGGAGGAGCAGGAGGAAGCAATCAGGAAAAAACCTACCCTAGTGATGAGATATAGCAGGTTGTAGAATAGCCTCACAAGTGAAACTGTCACTTGGGCCAGTTGCAGCTAAACTGGACAAAATGCTGGCAAATGTGCTGTATGGGATAGGTTTGTATTAGTCTGAGTGGATGGATAAAGTGTCCTAATAGGCCTTTTCCATCTCTAATTTCTGTGGTGTCCAATCACACTGGATAAGTACCTTAGCTCAAAATGCAAAGCCCTCAAGTAGTTTCCAGCATCAACATTCAAATTATCATATTAGCCTACAGATTTAACACCCAATGAGGGCAGGTTCACACTTCTCTTATACCTATTGTTTGTCTTTCTTGCAGACTAAGGAAGACAACTTTCCATCAAGCCACATTTTGGCCTTGGCTACACTTGCAGATGTACAGCGCTGTGAGTTAAACCTGACTTCGTGCAGCTGAGTAGGGAAAGCGCTGCCGTCTGTCCACACTGACAGCTGCCCAGCGCACTGTCATGGCCACATTTGCGGCAATTGCAGTGCTATTGGGAGCGGTGCATTATGGGCAGCTATCCCACAGAGCACCTTTTCCCATTCTGGCGCCGTGGGTTGTGGGAAGGGGGCGTAGGTGCGGGGCATTCTGGGTCCTGTCCCAACGCCCCGTGATGCATCGCTTTGCATCCCAGAAATCCCTTTGTTTCCGTCCACCTTTGGCGCCATCTTTCAACGGTTTCTGTGCAGCGCGATCTGTCTGCGGGAAATGAAGCCCGAACTGCTGAGGCGTATGCTGACTTATCTCGCCAGCACGTCACGTTTGGCTGTCGAACTATTCGTTAAGATCCAAAGTGACAGTGAGAGTGAGGAGTCCGACGATGCTATCGAGCCACGTAACGCGTATGACACGAAATTGCTTGTGGCATTCACGGACTGCTCAGCACTGTGGAACGCCGCTTTTGGGCTCAGGAAACAAGCACCGAGTGGTGGGATCAAATCGTCATGGAAGTCTGGGATGACGAGCAGTGGCTGCAGAACTTTCGGATGAGAAAAGCCACTTCATGGGACTGTGTGAGGAGCTTGCCCCCACCCTGCAGCGCAAGGACACGAGATTGAGAGCTGCCCTGCCAGTGGAGAAGCGGGTGGCTATTGCAATCTGGAAGCTGGCAACTCCAGACAGCTACCGGTCAGTCGCAAACCAGTTTGGAGTGGGAAAGTCGACCGTTGGAATCATGTTGATGCAAGTTTGCAAGGCCATTAATCGCATCCTACTCAAAGAACCGTGACTCTGGGTAACGTGCAGGAAATAGTGGATGGCTTTGCACAAATGGGGTTCCCTAACTGTGGAGGGGCGATAGATGGGACGCACATTCCTATTCTGGCACCACCCCACCTAGGATCCGAGTACGTTAATCGGAAGGGGTATTTCTCTATGGTTCTCCAGGCGCTTGTGGATCACCGTGGGCATTTCATTGACATTAACACAGGCTGGCCCGGAAAGGTGCATGACGCACGCCTCTTTCGGAACACTTGGCCGTTCAGGAAGATGCAGGCTGGGACTTTTTTCCCAGAGTGGAAGATCACGGTAGGGGAAGTTGAAATGCCCATTGTGATCCTTGGAGATCCCGCTTACCCGTTAATGCCGTGGCTCATGAAACCCTACACAGGGAGCCTTGACAGCAGCAAGGAACGGTTCAACTACAGGCTGAGCCGGTGCCGAATGACTGTGGAGTGTGCCTTTGGCCGTTTAAAGGCCCGCTGGCGATCTCTGTATGGGAAGCTGGACTTGGCCGAAAACAGCATCCCCGCAGTTATATCCACGTGCTGTGCCCTCCATAATATTTGTGAAGGGAAGGGTGAAAGCTTCACTCAGGCATGGACCTCTGAGGTTCAACACCTGGAGGCTGAATTTGCACAGCCAGAGAGCAGGGCTATTACAGGGGCCCAGCGCGGGGCTGCAAGGATTAGGGATGCCTTGAGGGAGCAATTTGAGGCTGAAAACCAGCAGTGATATCTGGTGCCCTGCACGGGAGTGAAGTGCAGTAGTTCCAATCTTTAGGAATCCGTGTTTGCTAAGCAGACAAGCAGACTTGCAGTGCCTGTTTATTTCCTGGGCTAAGGAGTCTTTTACTTTATGCAATAATAAAGAATGTTTTCAAAGCCAAAAAATCCATTTATTGAAAAGAAAAAAAAATTATTTATTGAAAAGAAACAAGGGGGTGGAGTGGGGAACAGTACAATCACAGATTCGCGTATGTCCTGTCTGGTGTGCTGTGCAGTGAGTGCTGCACTTCAGGACAGCTATACTGCATGATGATGGGGGTTGAGTGCAGAGGGTAAGGGTTGTGGTTTTCAGGGCTGGGTGGTGAAGATACTGGTGTTGGAGGCAGCGGGTGGCGTGAAGAACACGGAAGTTGGGGAAAGTGGGTTGGAGGTGACAGTGGGGCACAACGGAAAGAGTTTTGGGACAAGGGCTGTGGGGGGGGGGTGGCGTTTGCATTTGCGGTACTGCTCCTCTTTCTGCATTGCTACCAGCTCCTGGATAGCGTCTGCTTGGCGCTCCAGGATGCTTGTGAGCCTATCAGTGCTTTGCTGCCGGTGCGCGGTGCTTTGCCGCCGGTGCGCTGCATTTTCCTGGGGGATCCTGCTTTCTCTCTCCCTCCAGTCCTGTGCTTTCTCATTCTCTTTAATAGATTGCCGCATCACTTCTTGCAGCATGTCTTCTTTGCTTTTTCGCGGTCTCTTCCTGAGTCTTTGCAGTCTCTGAGCAGGCGATAAGAGGGACGGCTGAGGTCTCAAGGTTGATGCAGCTGTATAGGCAAAATGCAACATTTAACAGAGGCAGCATTGTTTATACCAGACAGAGTAATGATTCCCCCCACACTTAAGGAGTAGAAAACACACAGGGTCTACACAGTAGCATAATTTTCCCGTCCGAAACAGAGCACACATATCCCACGGGAGCCTCAAAATGGTGAGTAAGGGGGACTGATTGTTTCAGGGCTGCACTGTCCTCTGGGTTTCTGTGCCTTGGGGAGAGCCAACAGCTTCAGGGGGCATCTACACTGAACACTGTCCCAACATTTTCCACAGTTCGTTCGTCCTGGACGATATCTCGCTGCTGAGGGTGACCTGGGAAGCAAGGGAGGGTCTTCTACTGCAATGCGGCTTCCGCCCTAGCCCATATGCAGCTTGCCTGTGTGCAGCAATGGTCCCCCCGCCCCTCGCGCCACAGTGGCGCGGACACGTTAGCCTGGCTGGGACAAGGACCACGGTGGCTCTCCCGATAAACCTGCGCAAGCGCATTGCACACGTTCTGGATGAGACATTCGAGGAGATTACCGAGGCCGATTACCGCGATGTGATAAACCACATCAATGCACTATTCCGCATCTAGGCATGCATGCCTAACCCTCCTCTCCCAAAGAGCCCGCACCGAAAAAATTCCTTCCCAAAAAAAACCCGCTTACCGGGAACCTGCTCTTCTGTTTGTCCTCCACCAAGTACCGGCCGCTGCGACTGGCTACCTTCCTCCTGGCTCGAGAAGAGCTCCTGGCTGCATGGCTCCAGGGATTCCGGGGTGTCTCCATCCAGCCCACCACCATCACTCCCGTTTTCCTCCTCCTCCTCCTACTCTTCCTCCTCCCCCCCCACACCGGCTCTGAAGTGTCCATGGTGGTGCTCGGAGTGGAGGTGGGGTTAACCCCAAGTATCGCATCCAGCTCTTTGTAGAATCGGCAGGTCGCGGGGGGAGTAGCACCCGAGCAGCCGTTTGCGTCGCGGGCTTTGCGGTAGGCACTCTGCAGTTCCTTCGCTTTAATCCTGCACTGCAGGGCGTCCCGGTCATGGCCCCTTTCCATCATGTCCTTTGATACCTTCCCGAAGGTACTGTAATTCCTACGGCTGGAGCGCAGCTGGGACTGGACAGCTTCCTCCCCCCAAACACTGATGAGGTCCAGCAACTCGCCATTGCTCCATGCTGGGGCTCGCTTGGCGCGTGGAGGCATGGTCACCTGGAAAGATTCGCTGATAGCACTCCACGCCACGCCGGGCTGAGCAAACAGGAAGGGGATTTTTAAAATTCCCGGGGAATGTAAAGGGTGGGTCACATGGTTGGTTACCTGAGGCCAGGGCAGTAGAGTTTGAACTGATGACCAGAGTGGCTAGAACAGGCATTGTGGGATACTGCCGAATAATTCTGGAGGCCATTCACAGCGCATTGGGCGGCTACACTGGCGCCGCAGCGCTGCAGCAGCAGCGCAATACTTGCTATTCCTCTCGGAGAGGTGGAGTACATGCAGCGCTGCAACCACGGAGATACAGCACTGCAAATGCCTTGCCAGTGTGGACGGGGAGTGAGTTACAGCGCTGGGGGAGGCTTTTCAGCGCTGTAACTCGCAAGTGTAGCCAAGGCCTTAGAAGGTTTTCTTTGCAGCCATAAGGTCTATTTGCTATTTAAATGAGAGCTTCAGAGACTGAGGAGTAACCAGAAAAGTGCCAAAAATGGCATTCTAGCCCACCCAGGTTCACTCTGAACCTTGCTTGCAAGCTCCTGAAAATAAAAGTTTATAACAGAAGAAAGGGACACAAGCTTAACTATTGTTAATCTGCATGGAGTGCCACTAGAGTACATGAAATCTCCATCATTTTCCTTCTTGCCTTCCTCTCTTCAGACAGACTTGTTCCTGCCTACATATTGTTAATTATTTGTAAATATTATCACCAAGAGCTATTCCCAAAAGAGAAAAAATAACACCTATTTGTTATTGATCCAATCCTAGCCCAGAAATTGCATGAAGAGGGATCATCTTTGTCCGTATATGTCTGGTAATGATGTCAGGAAAAGGTTTTACTCCCTCATTTTATCTTTTGTGTGTGTGTCTTTGCTGCGTCTCACACCCTGGTGCTGTTAGAAAAGCAATTAGGTTAATAGTGCCCTGGCTCCAACTGTCTGTCAAATGCTGAATTGCAATGCAAATTAATTCCAGTTTATCACTCACCTTTAACTTTTCAAAGACAATTCAGTAACAGAAAGGTCTCCAGAAACCTCCATATGAATGGTGTCTGGAAAAAAGGATAGAGTTTTTATTTGAATTTGATTTCACTTGCATTATCAAATGTATGTGTCCCTATTCTTGATGGATTTAATTCGTATGTTCAAATCACTTTTTCTTCCTCTTGTTAAAAAAAAAATCAAGTTGGGAAAGCAGATTAAAACTCACCTACAGATTACATGGTTGAGAAATTTTTGTCTGTTTGTTAGGCCAAACCCAGTTTATTTAAATCAACAAATAGGCCCTTTAAAGTCCATGGGATAAATTTATCTCATTCCCTGGAGTTACATCACAGCTGAGTTTCACATGATGGGACCACTCCCAAGAGTAAATTGAGCAGACAGGCTGACAACCCCCACTACCATTATCTGAATGACATTTGTCATTTCCCCTGTATTTCAACTTGTGTTTTCTTGCTTCCTGATTACCTGTCTTCCAGAAGAGGAGATACTTGGTTCACATCTTCTTGCCAATGAACAAATACAGTAAAACCTGGGCATAGTTGATATTAACATATACTGTGGCTTTAATGGGCCTATTTGTGTGATTTAAATAAACTGGTTTGGCCTAACAAATCAGATTTCATACAGTAGCCATTCCAAAAAAAGAGAACACATACTTTTTTTATTCCTTCCATTTTAGACACGTGCCCACTTCCATAAGGAGACATACATCTAGGTTTCAAGAAAAATAAAACAGAACTAATGATTGGAAGAGGTATAATATGGGGGGGTGGGGAAGACTCTGTTTTTAAGATAAATAGTGAAAAAATTAAGTTAAAAAACAGAATATTTGCAAATTTTAACAGGTTATGGATTTAAAATTTTTCTTTGTGACATTTAATTAAGCTATACAGGGATAATTAAATAGTCAATTTGTTCCAAACAGTACAATAATTTTCACCTGCAGAGCTCAAAGTACTTTACAAAGGAGGACAAGTATTTGTATCCCCATTTCACAGATGGGGAAACTGAGGTGCAGAAAAGTTGAGGTTCCTACTGAAGCTAGTGGCAAAGTGATTTGCCCTAGGTCACATAGTGAATCAGTAGCAGAGCCGGAAGACGTACCCAAGTCACCTGAGTTCCAGTCTTGTGCTCTGTCCATTGGACCACACTGTCCTGGCATGGCATATTGCTAGTTACTATTCTTGTCACTCTGATTTGTATATATAGTAATCTCGGGATTACTATCACCAAAATAACTAATATTGCAAACATAAATCACAATAGAAAATGTGATGATTACAAAGGAAAGATTATACACCTTACTCACTGTGAACAAATTATTTGAATCCACCTCATTTATAATAGTTTGGGCAGCTTTTGACATAAAAGAAGAGTATAATGCACGTGGTAACAGGTGTGTCTAATCTAATCTGGTCTTTCAGTATCATCAGAAAAGAGGCAAAGTATCTCTTTTTCAGGTTATCATATGTTCCACAGTGAAAAGGTTTTGAGATTCTATACATTGCTATAACAAAAGGAGGAGACGGTTTAAAAAATAAGGTCACCTCTGAGGCTCGTGAAAGAGATATTAAAATAAAGAAATGTAATTTATTTCCAATTTTTCAAGTCTCCAAAGTGACCATTAAAAAAAAAAAAAAAAAAGATTGCACTGTACTAGAGCGTGCAGCAAACTGAAAAGCTGACGCGCTGGCTGTCGCCCTGGCCCAGGCCATTAACCCTTTGTTACTTTAAGGTTAGATTACTGCAGTGCACTCCCCAAGGGGCTGCATCTTTCAGAAATTGCAGAATGTGGTGGCCCACTTGTTAAGCAAGCTTACATTTACACCTGGAATATAGTAGTAGTAGTAGTATTTATGTATTTATTTATATCCCTGTAGCACCAGGGAGCCCTAGTCATGGAACCCGCTGGGCTCTGTACAAACACAGAACAAAAAGACAGTCTAACTGAGTTCAGGGTGAAATTTCTGATGTCTAACTTCCCATTACCTCCCCCATAAAGCCCTAAATCAGTCTTGATAAATTCTTCACCCACATGCCCTTAGCAAATAAAACATGGGCAAATAAAATATTTGTCTTTTATTATCACCAATCATATGGATACAGGATAGGTGAGTAGATTTTATTCCCAGGACGGTATGTTTTCCCTAAAATTTTGCAAGCCAGCCCTAAAGATCTGGCTTCTAACTACCATAGGCCTTGATCCTGCCAATAACACTAACAACTTTTATGCATTAAGTCCTGACGTGTGTATTTGCAGGATAGGGCCTACATTTGATCTTGCATTCCTTGTGCATCCAAAGCACCTGGAGAAGTCAATTCCAGGAATGCAGTGCATCTACAGTATGTACATTCTAGGACTTTTTAGAATAATAACTCTTGGGCTGTCTGTGTTTTATGGGTTTTGTCTTGTTTATTTCACTGCAATTACTTTGGAATTAGGTTTGTTTATAGCAGCTAGTGTTCAGAGCATGTGATTTTGGAAACTTGGTTCTGTTTCCAACTCTGTAACTGACTTACTGTATGACCTTAAGCAACTCACTTGTTGGTCTCGGTCTGGACTCAGACAACACTTATGCATATGAATAATCCCATTAAATCCAAAGGACTACTTACCTGTGTCAGTGTGTGCAGGATTGTGGTTCTCAGGATTAAAGCATAGCACATACACGTCACTTAACCGCTGTATCCCAGTTTACCCCTCTGCAAAACTGGCATAATAATGCTGACTTCACAGGGGTGCTCAAAGGCTTAATTTAGTAAAAATTTAAGGTCCTTTGAAGCATGGTACCATATAGTGCAAAGTGTTGTTAAGATGTTTTATTAATATCTGTGTCTCATTTGCCTCGCCTGTCAGAAAGGGGTAATAACACTTACCCACCTCTGATGACAAGTGCTGTGCAAGTGCAAAGTGTTTTTATTATATTGTACCTGTCTTTGGCTATACAAATCAACTTTAACTGTTGGCTTCTTGGATAGATTTTTTTAAATATTTCAATTTAGTTATTTATTGTACACAACCATGGTCTTAGGCAGAGGTGGGCAAACTATGACCCGTGGGCCAGATGTCCTGCCCGGCCCTTGAGCTCCCGGCCAGGGAGGCTAACCCCCGGCCCCTCCTCTGCTGTCCCTTCCCCCCCCCCCCGCAGCCTCAGCTCGCCATGCGGCCAGCGCTCTGAGCGGCAGGGCTGCGAGCTCCGGCCGGGTGGCGCAGCTGCCAGTCCTGCTGCTCCGAGTGGCATGGTAAGGGGGCGGGGAGTGGGGGGGTTGGATGGGTGTGGGAGTCCTGGGGGGCCTGTCAGGGGGCAGGGAGCGGGAGGGGGGTTGGATAGGGGGTGGGATCCTGGGGGGGCAGTTAGGGACGGGGGTCCTGGGAGGGGGCAGTCAGGGGACAAGGATCAGAGGGGGTTGGGTGGGTCGGTGGTTTTGAGGGGGGCAGTCAGGGAGCGGGAAGTGGGAGGAGGCGGATAGGGGGCGGGGGCAGGCTATTTGGAGAGGCACAGCCTTCCCTACCTGCCCTCCATACAGTTTCAGAACCCCAATGTGGCCCTCGGGCCAAAAAGTTTGCCTACCCCTGGTTTAGGCCTCCATCCTGCAGTCAGATACAGGGCCTCTGGACAGTCACAGGGATTGACACTGAACAATCTGATTCCAGGGTTTAGCTCTGACTTTTTCTGGGTATTTTCCAAACCCCCTTTTATTACCCATCTGAAAAGCATCTTTTATGCAAGAACCTCTTGTATTCATTATACATTTTCTTTACGAAGGGCCCAACCCCCTGCTCCACCTGCACCCTACTAAAAACAAATCTGCCACTAACTTCAATGCAAAAGGAGCCACAAATAACAGTAATCATCTAGCATGCAGAAAAACAAAAATGTCAAGAATGAGACTGCAAACTCTTTTTGAATGCGAATGCAAACCATGTCAACACACACACACACACACAAAAAAAAATTCTATCCAGCTACCCCTAACAGCAGCGTCTCACTGAGAAAGATCCTCTGGAGTCAATCTCCAGGAGCAATCATTTCCTTGGTGCACTGTATCTTGATCAGGTTTTAAAAAAGATCATGGCTGTATTGGTTGAATGTGATGTGAATTCTATACACTTCCCCTGCCCGCTCCCCTCCTCTCTCTCCAGACTTCAGGGGGAAAAAAAAAATAGCTTTTAGAAACCCGAGCTGTTGTTTGCGCAACACAATCACTTTTTTTTTTTTTTTTAAAGCGACTGGGTGTCTAGACGCCCACGTGATTGGGGGCCGGGGCTGGGCAGCGATACTGCGCACTGCGAGTCACCGAGGCAAGGCAGCGAGGAGGCTGTGGGCTGGCTGGAGAGAAGAGCTGGCGGATGGCAGCAGCAGCCGCCCAGACGCAGAGGCAGAGAGACCCTGGGCACTGCTAGGTAATAGCCACCTTGGAAACCCCCCCTCCTCTTCGCAGGCCACCCCCTCCAAAGGACAAGGCACTCCCCCCGCTCTCGCTTAAGGGAAGAAAGAAGGTGTGCGTGGGGGAGACAGGATCTTCTGCACTGAGCTCACTGTGAAGGAAGAAGGGAGTGGAAAAAAGGAGGGGAAGGAGGAAAAAAAAAAAGAAGCAAAGCAAACCAGGCGAGCCAAGCGAAAGGAGCTGCTTTTTTGTGTGTGTGCTGGTAGCCGATGCAAGGACTGGAAAGGCTGCCTTGGAGGAGGGGAGCTGCAGCCAGAAGAGAAGGAAGACGAGCTAAAGGCTGCATTAGCATTTACTAGAGAGAGGGAGAGACTGGGGGGGCTGGTGATCCTTTCAGCTCCTGTCATTATAGGATCATCCCCTGTCACTTCTCACCCGTCCGTCGCTTTTATTTTTTAAGGGCTGGGTGGGAGGAGAGGTGGGGGCCACTGTATTTTTTAAAAAAAACCCTGTCCCTAGCTCCTGGTCTTTCTGAAAGACAGGCAGACAGAGAGGGAGCGGATCAAGCCTTTTGGAAGGAAAGACAGACTCCCCACTTTTTTTTAAAATACATAGATCTATATTAGCAACCGCCTTGAGGATTTTTTGTGTGTGGATTAAAACCTTTGATCAGAAGAAGGAAAAAAAGGAACAGGACGAGTTGGGCTTCTTTTTCTTTTTTTAAAGGATGTAACACTCTTGGATGCATTTTTATTTTTTAAAACATTTTGATGATTAATTCAAACGTCCACATTTTAGGGTTTTAAAAAAATGCTACGTTATTTTCGCTCTTTTTTAAAAAAAATCCACCCTATGTTATAGAAATTCCTTTTTTCCCAATCCCCCCAAAAACCTTCTTTGATGGAATCTGTGGATATGTTATTACTAAGGAAATAGTGTTTTTTTTTTAATCTTGTGCCTTGGTTTTGCAACAAAAATTTTTTTTGGGGGGGTGGGGAAGACCTTTATTCTTTCTTTTTCTTTTTTATTTAAAACAGTCATCCTCGTCTGAAACCAAATGTGATCTAAAGGTTTTGCAATCGCTTTGACAGACCGGCAACGCGAGAAGATCTGTTATTCCCTTATCTGCTTGGGGGGCATGTTTTCTGCAATTCTTCTGTTACACTGAACATTGAATCCCCCCCCCCCCCCCTCTTTCAGTTTATATTTTTCCCAGTTCCTATATAAAGGTGGAAAATAAGATTTTCAGTGGATTTTTGAAGGATTTGAGAGAGACAGAGGAAACCCCCCAACCCTTTAAGAGACTGGCATATGTTACAGATTGCTTTGGCTCTTCCACAACCACCACCACCCACCCTCCTCCCCACTCCATCCCTATCATTTCAGGCTGCTTGTGTTTGCTGCCTGGACTCGGATCCCGGATTCTTCATGATTTGCGGACGACATGCTCGTTTTTTAGCCGGGAAACCTTCTTCTCGTCCCGCATGTTCAGGACCAAACGATCGGTGCTCGTCCGGCGACTCTGGAGGAGCCGTGCGCCCGGCGGCGGGGAGGAGGAGGAAGGTGAGCCCGGTGAAACAGCAGCGGACAGCCGGGCGCATGGGGCTGGAGGCGGCCGGGGCTGCTGCATGGGCAAGTCGGGGAAGATCACCAAGGCTCACCTCGGCTCGGAGGCGGAATTGAAAGCGCTGACCCACGCGGTCCTGAAGAGGCTGAAGGAGAAACAACTGGAGGTGCTCTTGCAAGCGGTGGAGTCCAAAGGGGGCGCGCGGACCGCCTGCCTCCTCTTGCCCGGCAAGGTGGACTCCAAGCTGGGTCAGCATTGGTACTCTCTCCCTTTGCTGCTGTGTAAAGTATTCAGGTGGCCCGATCTCAGGCATTGCTCGGAAGTGAAGAGGTTATGTTGCTGTGAATCTTATGGGAAAACTCACCCGGAGCTGGTCTGCTGCAATCCCCACCACCTCAGCAGGCTCTGTGAACTAGGTATGGCTGAAGGGGCACACACAAACTCCAGAGCTGGGGTGGGGGGGGTAGGGGTGGCGAACGGGGGGGGGGCTGTTGTATGAACAGAAAACCGGGCAGGGATAGTACAAAATTGGTTCTTAGGCTGGTCAGATGATCCATGATATTGTCTGTGTTTGTGACACATAATGGCCGAGGCTTCCCACTTTTACTCCGGCCACATTCCCACGTAATCCTATGGAAGTGCTGTCTGGGTTAGGGTTGCAGTTTTTGCCTGCCTCTCTTCTGGCACGGCGGGTTTTCTTTTTGTCAACGCCGTGTGTGAATTCATACCTGCAGTAAAACAAGGATGTGGTTCACTACTGTATTTGTGGAGAAGGCTGTGCGCAAAAAGGGAAATGTGTAGGTGCCTTGAACCCGTCAAATGATATTCAGAAGGTAATTTTGCCTTATGTCGGGCTGATGTTTTGCAGAGAGGTCCCAGGGAAGAGTCATAATCTAGGTCTGCTTTGCTTTAGAAAATGAATCCCTTGATCTAATGTTTAACAGAATTTCCAGCCAGTCTGGGATTTACAAAGCAACCCAGCATTGGAAGTTAGTGGTTCACAAATCCTCCACCACCCCTTAACAAGAGAACGCATAATTTATGGGCTCCAGTTTGTCCGATGCAAGCATGCTTCCCTCTCCTGCAGTCAGCAGACTTCGCTTCCCAAATAAGACCCAGAAAAGTTTCACAGCGTTTGATCCGCCAGTGGCAAAAAAGAAAAAGAAGGAAAGTTTTCAAATGCCATTTTCTTTTGTTAATGGAAATGGGTTGTTGTTGTTTTTTTTGGCACGTTTAACTCCCATGCTACCTACCCGATGGCCTAAAAGAGCGATCCCTGACTTGCATTCCACCCCCCGCCCGTGTTTAAACATTGCAATTACTTGTAAACTTTGCTTAGTTGGTGTCGAATAGAAATCATCCCGTTCTGAGTAGTGGGGAGAGTTGTGGGAGGGGGAGAGAGGTAAACGGCAGCACTTGAATTTTTTTTCTTGCCATTTCTTTTTTCCCTTTTCTGTGAAATGTGAAATGTGTGTGCAGCTAGCAAGGATTATCTGGCAGTCTGGATCAGTTGGTGATTTCCAGTGCTGGAGTGTTTTAGCCGAGCCAAGGAGGCCCTGATCAGACAGCCAGAGTAGCAGATAGCAGGGAGACTGGCGCCAGGCGGCCCCTTTTGTTTATCTGACAGCTAAATATCAAGGCAATCACCGCCTAGCTGCCCTGCCTCCAACCCCCAGAGCTAAGACAAACAGTTTTGCTAAAAGAATGCCACTGTTATCATAAGTTCCTATCTTTTTTTCTCATGGCTCTGCCTTTATTTTCTCTATGCTTTTCTAATTCCAGAGTCTCCCCCTCCACCCTACTCCAGATATCCAATGGATTTTCTCAAACCAACTGGTAAGTAGACCTTTTAAAAGTAGGCTACTGTCTTCAGATAAAAAGGGAAAACATGCCTTTCTCGGGGGGATGTCTCCTTCCTTTGTTATACTTCTTACACATTTCACTTTTGGTCTGTTTCTGTGGGATTTTTGCCCCTTTGCCACCCCAATGATTTAGTATATGATTTGGCTAAGAAAACCTCTAGTTTTAAAACCCAGGAACTATAGTAGGTAGTCCATTTACATTGTTGCCTTTTCTAGATGTACTTGTACCAAGTAACTTGAAAACTCAGGATGGGTATGCACATAAAAATAATGTGAGTCAGTAGGTTTTGCCAACGTTGCTTCATGAATATCTGCAAGAAGTATAAACTCTTCCTAATTCAGGTTACAATTGTAAGTAGTAAATGCAAAATGCATGACTTGTCAACTCACTGTATTTGAATTCTAATGAACTTAGATTGGTACAAGGTACAGCAAAGGATTCTAGGAACATAAATTTTTGTTGAATAAGGATACAAATAAGTGTTGGCAAATGTGGTTGTATAAATCTTCCGTTTACAAAAAAAATCATCTGTAATTAAGCATTACCAAATTAAAAAAATATGGAGGGGAGCTAAAAGTTTCTAACACAGCTCTTCATGCCTGTTGCTTGTAATTGAATGGCATCATGCCAGGGCAGAAGCCCATTTGAGGCTGGCACCAAGCTCTGTTGCGGTTGTCTGCATAAACTTCTGGTTGGCAGCAAGCTCGCCCTGTGTTAGATAAATAGGACTGGCACTGTGGAAGGAGACAGGTTTAGTGAAAATCGGAAATGGGGATGAAATCAGGGAGGTGCAGAGCTCCACCAAGCCCCTTCATATCTTTCTGAAGATGAATGAATGGATCTAAAGTATTGATTATAACACAATTGTCTTTCTGGTTGTGTCCTAAAGTCATGCAGCACCATATGTAAACTTAGTACTTTACTTTTAAAAAGGGAGTTTAAAATAGCTTTGTTCCTGGGTTTGTTCCAGTTTCAGGGCTGTTTTTCTAAAATAGCTGATTTTCTAAAATTATTGCTATTCAGTTTGTTGGAGTTGGCTAGTTTCTGAAGTTCAAGAAATGTTAAAACCCCGAGGGGCTTGCCTGATAGGTTTCTCTTTTCATTTTAAAGTGTCTTTCAGTAAATGCTATTAAAGGGGGGGGGGGTGCTGTAAGTTATGAGGATACTTTAGAAACCTGGGAAATGAGCATTGGGCCCCATCCAGATGATGAGTGTCTCTTGTGATGTCAACTCCCATTGAAGTTAAGGTGCTTAGCACCTCATAGGAAAGTACTTAGTGTCTTCAGTACTGGGCCCTTTTAACCAGGTTCATTTTCTCCACTGTAAACTCTGATTAACATAAGGAGTTTTCTCTTGCCATGTGGAAACAGGCACAGCTACTTAATAAATGAATGGGTCACAAAGCATATAATATTTTGCTGAGCATTAAAGAACACTAGACAAATGTTCACTAATTAATGAGGAGATATCCGTGTTATTATATCCTACTTCCCTTACGAGTGCTACTTACATTTACTAGTTGCTTTGATTTTAAAGGATTGTTTCTTTACACAGGCAAAGAGTCTACTGAGTAGTAAAGAATTTTGTTACTAGAGAAAGAGAGTTATCATTTAGACAAATTCTCGAATGGATAACAGAATGGTCCCATAGAAACTTCACATGCTTAGATTTGCATGACTTTTTGCATAGGGCATAAACTAATTTGTAAAGTGTTCAGGAGGATAGCAGCCAACATAAAGCTATAGGAAAGAAGGGTTAATGATTGCCTTCAGTTTCCTGGAAAGATGTTAGGATAAATCTATTAGCAGGGTTTAAACATCCAATCTACCTTTGCCAGGACCTCATTTTCAGTTAGTGGAGTGATATATTTATTCATTAGCAAGTGTTGACATAAGGTAGCAAAATGTGTGTAAACAGAAAAGCCGCAGAACATGAATGTGCCATTTCGAAAGGAAAAGTTCTTCGTATCAGCCAATAGGAAGTGATTAATGCTGCCAATCGGAAACTCAAAAACAACTGGTTACTCACCAAAAAGTTTAATTTAAAAAAAAAATCCGTTTGGCAGTTGAACTCTGAATAATGTAATACATGGAACAATGACAGAGACAAACAGAAGTCTATAAGTCTGTCATTGCAGGTGGTTGTTACAACTGCTGGCTGCTTTTTTTTTCTTCTTTTGCTTCCTCTTTCATCAAAGCTGTTGTGGAGAGAATGAGATACACAGACATTAAGTTCTCTATCATTGCTATCTCCTGTGGCTGACAGAACCTTGCTGGGATCCTAGGTGTCCCAAATTCCTATATTTCCAAGCATTGTGTCAAATATTATTTGCCTGAGGTTGGTTAAGTGAGAGAGAGGAATATTAGCTTACAAGGGAAAAGTGTTCAAATCTGAACCATTTTAAGCAAGCAGGAGTCCTGTCCTCGCTATTCACCAGCGTTCCACCTTTGGGAAAACAGGAAGAGAATGTAGACTGTCCAGGCATGGCAAAGCCATTTTACTAGCCCAGTTAAAACAGTTAGCAAAGATCTTTCCATTTACACCTTGACAGTCTAGAAGAACTGTCTGTAGCTATTGCTAAGGAGAAGTGTATCTAACAGTAACCTGGACATCTCACATTGGTATGAAGCATGGTAGTACCCTATAATAATACTTACGCACTTCTGGCTAGGTCCTGCAATCCTTCACACAAACACACAATTCCAACGCAAGTGAGGGGGACTAATGCATGAGGAGGGGTTGCAGGATCAGGCCTTTACCTAGCACCACTCATGCAAGTATCTAAAAGCTTTTATAAATGTGAATGAAGCCTCCTAGCCCCCTTGTAAGTTAGCTTATTAATACAATAACTGTACAGATGGGTCAGCTAAGAGTCAGGAACGTTAGGTGACTTGGCTAAGGCCACACAGCACGTCTCTAACAAATCTGGGAACAGACTCCAAGATGATGTGCAGATTTGCTGTGACTTAAATGATTTTCACTAATTCTCTTATTGCAGATTCAGACCCCAAATGAAAATGCTCACTGGGGATGGGAGGTTGTCGGAGATGTCCTTGACTGGTCAGATATGCAGAATTGTAGAGGCAATGTGATGGGGGTTCGGTACAATGAACTCTTAAAGTAGAGAGGCTGACATACTGTTTATCTAAAAAACCCCAGTTGCTGTTCCATGCTGATGAGTTTTAGCAGAGTGAAACGCATGTCCATGGTTTGCATCCACGAGCTGGGTAACCATGACTCTTTCCCAAAAGCTATCACCTGTGTTTGGATACTGGTGGCCCCGTGTGCCTGTTGCTACTCGGAATGCTCTCCTGGCTCACAGCTAATTTATACTAGTTCTAGTGTTTGAGTTTGTGAAGGTGGCTGGTCCCGCGATTTAACAGTGTGTATTAAAAGGTCCTATCCCTTTTCTCTTATTTCCTTTCACCCCCACAAAGGCTGTGTATCAGGCTGAGCTGTCTTTACTGGCCGAGGCTGGCTGGATATGTTCCCTCTGGAGGCAGTCACAGAGGTCTCCCAAGAGCAATATGAGGTGCTTTCCCCCCACTTCCCCTAGGGGGTGAGCATGACCGAATTCTGGGGTAACTTAGCTCTGGCTCTAACTCTACACCCCCCCTCCCCTCTGCATGAGAGAGTATATAGTCTGGGTACTAGACTGGATGGTCGTCCACTGACTTCTGTTTGCAGGGGAGAGCTAGGATCTCTCCTGTGTCTGTCACCTGCATATTAGGATGCAAAAAACTACTCAGGCTAAGCATCTAAGGCCCGTGGATTGCTCATGGTCCTCAAGTGTTGTTGATTTTAATGGGAATTGAAGGTGTAGCAGGAAACACTGCACACCTCTCAGGGCCAGGCCCCTAGTCATTACACTGTTGATGTGAAGAACATGATTTCATGTCCTTCGGAAATGGCCCACTTTACAAAGAAATCTGGGGTGAAAGGGCTAACAGGTAGCAACTTCAAACGAACCACTCAGTCTTGGAGCGTTTCACTGGTATAAAAAAAATATTAAAAAATGACAGTGCTCCATACCAGCCAGAATGAGGCCTGGATGATGCTAAGCATGCAAGGCTCAACTAGCCAAGGGTTAACGCAAGGAACAGGAAAGGATCATCATGCCTTTTGCATAGCCTATGCCTGCTGGGGTGTAAGAGGGAACATGAGCAGTGCATTCAGTAATGGCTTATTCTAAAGTGAGGCTCGTGACCA
The DNA here is from genome assembly GCF_002925995.2 of Terrapene triunguis. NCBI lineage: Eukaryota > Metazoa > Chordata > Testudines > Emydidae > Terrapene > Terrapene triunguis. The sequence goes on along the minus strand of NW_020664420.1, from coordinate 8,812,555 downwards.
AGCGCAGTTCTCCGTTTAAATGAATTGATAAAAGGAATTTATCTTGGATATTAGGGAGTGGGATCAATTGAAGTGTGGAGAGGGACCAAATCAGTGGGCAAAGCTATGCTCAGGCAAAGGTCCAGGCTTTAGGGAGGGTCTGAATAAGGCCTGATTTCTAATGTGCAACCTTGATGATGAAACAGGGAGCTGTTCGAATTCAAACTGTAGGGTTACTTTATCTCCACAGCAATTTTATGGTTAGGATTGTGTGTTTTTAAGTTAGAAGAAGTGGACATATTGCTATGACTGTCTCCTGCAGTCTTGAGGAATAGATCCCAAGTTACTTAAAAATGTCTGTCTGCATTGCTAGCAGAAGAATCTTGTTATATTTGACCCTAGAGCAAGAAGACATGTAAGGGGCAAATTATGGCTTTTTGATGTATGGCACAGGTCTCACATTGACTCCCAAGTGGGAGTGCAACATGTTCATGTCGAGGCAGATTAGAGCTGGATATGAAGCACTAGTCTGTAGTACAAACCAGTACCATATTTTTGACACCTGCATTCAGAAAGGTGTGAGTGTGTTGAGGGAAAGCATCAGCAAAAGCATTTAAGAGCAATCTCAAGGGAAAGATACAAGGGAGTCATCTGTTCAGATAGACAAGTGGGCAGGGTTAAAAAAAAGCATATTTCCTTAGAATATAGAAAACAAACTAAAAAACATTTAGAAAGTGTATAGTATACAGTATTTCACAAGTAAGTCCATTTCCTGTCTCCCCTATTGTTTTCAGTTTGATTAAGTGTATCCTGTTAAACTGTATATTCCTGTTATGGATTATACTTTACTCTGATAACATGAGATTATACACACACACATGTTTTTTCCTTAGGTTTTCAGTAGTGAGTGCTTGGGGAAAAAAATGTGGGGGACAAAAAACTCTAGCCTATTTGTGCTGTGGCACTTGCTAAAGAGATGGTTTGTAGCTGAAATGAGGCAATTTAGGGTGCCCTAATTTTGCGTAACCAATTGTGGCAACTTGCCAGCAGCCCGAGGGTTGCATGTACATTTAGATTTTTTTCTTGACGGCAAATGCCTTCAACCACAGTATTTCCTTATGTTTGCATCTTCCCTGATAGATGATTAAAAATTGCTTGTGTGGGTTCATCTGCAGTAAAAAGGTTGGTCAACGTTGACCTCATGCTGCAATTATAGAAAGGGGGCAGTTGCAGTTTTTGGACACCAGGGGGCCAAACTTTGCCCCTCCCAGAATTGAACACTTCTAAATGTCAAGAGGAATAGCTAATGAGACAGATTCCTTTCATCATAAAAGCCCCTTCCGTGGTGCATGGAGAGAATTTGGTCCAGGCAGGCCTTTTTAGTGCATACACAACACTCTGGGGAAGCCAAGTAATTTACAGTCAGTGGAAAGGAAAATGTATATGAGTTCTTAATGAAACTAGCAGAAAAGACAGGAACAAAGGAGTAAAGTTGACACTGGACTATTTGTGAGAAAAGTGGAGTATTATTTTTCTCTCTCTTTCAAATTTAATATTGCCACCTGGCCAACCTAGTTGTGTACTAGATTCAAGGTACAAAGCAGCCGTTTAAACTCTTTCGGAGCTCTGTTAGTTACTTAAAAGATGGGAGACCTGATTTCATTAACCCGTGACTTGGACAAAAAGATTCCAGCCCTTATATAATTCTTGCGTGCATTGAGTAATGATTAAGTGGTAATGTAGAGTTTAGACAAGGGTGATGAGTTTAGGGTGGATATATTATGATGAATGGCAGTGTCTGTGCAGACAATTAGTAATAGCTTCCTGTTGAACACTTTGGAATGTGTGTTCTGTTCTTGACATTGTTTACAGCGTGCTAAGAAACTAACATATATTAATTTCTTATTTTTTTCCTCTGCTGCAGCAGATTGTCCAGACTCTGTGCCTTCCTCCACTGAAACAGGGGGAACTAATTGTCTAGCCCCTGGGGGGCTTTCAGGTAAGACATTATCTGTGGTATGCTTTACTCACTCAGGACTCTTTACTCCTAGTGCACCTAAAGCTCCTTTTGGTTTTAGGCTGTGAATGAAGTAAGAATGATGCGGGGACAGTATAAGATTACAGGTCACTTAGGCTAGAATTTTCAAAGGGGGAATTAGGTTCCCAGTGCCCACTCACTTTCAGCAGGAATTGGGCACCTGGGGATGAATGGATGGACCCTATGGAGAAAAATTGAATTTTGGTGGGTATAGATTATTTATAGAGAAGTGAGCAGGTGAATTACAACTGTATCCTTGTAGAAAAATTCAAGGTCAGTCCCAGCCCTTGCCTTATTTACACAGGTGGTACCTTTGGTTTCAGTGGGGCTAATTGTATAGATAAGGAGACCAGTATTTGACTGGTGGTCTCGAATCTTTGTAGGTTTTTGTTTGGTTAGCGTAACTAGTTTCTGCACAGCCTTCTGGCTACAGTACATTCAATAATGGCATCAATGGAGTATATTATACCCTTACATGAGGACAACTGATCTAGTAGGTGTTTTCCATTCCAGCCATTGTGTTCCTGTATGATACTAGGCAATGGTTGCCTGCGACCTGTCTATAATAGGTTAGCAATCAGCTGAGAAATATTAGGGCAACTGTATATGCATTTTATACATCGGGGGCTATATTGTATTTCCTTCTGCATGGGACTGGCAGAGTGATAGAGAGGGCACATGGACGCCCATGCACAAGGGGTAGGTATGTACAGTATGGCTCTCAGATCTGGGGAACAGGTAGAGTGGCTGGCTAGTAACATGGCATGATCTGGGGAGATCTGTTGTGGTGTCTCTGCACAAGGATTGCTGTGTTGAGGGGAGAACATTTGACTGCACCTTTTGTACAAGTGTATGAAAGGACATTTCCCAGTGCCCTGCTCTCAGCACCCATCAGACCTTTTTGGCCTGATTTTCAGAGGTGCTATATCTCCACAGCTGGGGACTTCAAAGAGAGCTGCAAATCAGGCCTTTCAAAGGTATATTATCTTATTCACCTCCTTTCTTTCCCCACTACAGCTTTGCCTTTCAAGAGGCATGGCTGAGTCCTAAATGCAGTTACTAATACTATGGCTTGTATTATGATAACCAACCATAATTCGTCTGAAAATATGTACCTGCATGGTCTTGTGTAGGTTGGAAGATGCTTTCCTCTGTCAGTGAGTCTCAGTGATTTATGATTTGTGGAGCATTTACTCAGTTCATTGCCCAGTGATGGGAATTTTAGAAATATGTAGGTTGCTGGTTGCTGCTGGTGTGTGTGTGTGTGTGTGTGTCTGTGTCTTCTCTCCAGGAATTGCATTTGGTGTGGATGTCTTTAAGTGAGTCTTGTTTGTTTTTCTTTCAGTGTAATATATACCCTGCCTGTTATTTGAGAGGGAAGCATATTGTTTGTTCAAAGGCCCTAATGAGAATTAATCAAAGGAAGGGGGAGAAGGGCAACTTGTGGTTGGTCTCTCTCTCTTTTTTTGGAGGGGGCTATTGGTGGCTGTAACTTTAGGGAAGAAGGGTGGAGGGGGTTGGAGAAGGGAGATTGGAAAGAGAACAGAAACAAGAAGTAAAACAACACAATAAGGATGTTAGATCATTTTTTTTTCCTCGTGAAATATGTGGGGTGGGTGGGGAAGGATTGAGTTCCACAGGATACCACATGAAATAAGTAAAGGAAGTACTAGCTTTTAAAAGGGGGCTTTCTGAAAGGTTTGTGTTATTGATAACATCTCGGCTGTCTAGTCTGCCTCTGAAGGGACAGAGGGAGGTGGGGGTTTGGGCTGCAGGAAATAACATAACTTGCCTATGAATGCCTTCTTAAGGAGTTTGCTATGGAAGTTTAATTTCATAGCACAGCAAGAACTGGCAAAGGTACTCTACATGGGAAAGGTTTATTAAAATATTCTCTCTCACAGCTTCCGGAAGAAGGCACTGTTCCTTTTGGGGTGTATTTTTTTTTTTTTTTTTTTTTGGTCTTGGGTTATCAAAAGTTTTCCAAACCTTCCCAAAACAGGGGAAACTTTTACGATCATTAACCACTCTTTCCCCCCACCAGTGTAATTGTAGCCATTTAGTTTAATGAGGAGCCGATAGGAGTGTTGACTCATGAAGGGATACGGTTAGCTACGCAAGCCATGAAACAAAGCCGAATGCCTCCACATGAAAGAGCATTTGTTTTGAATTTGCTCTGATTTACTGGCAACTTGGTTCCACACACAGAAGTGCAGCTCTGAAAATTCCCAACTGGAGAGACCCAGTCAAGCAAGGAAAATAAACCGCACTTTGCAGCAGTTCTCTAAAGCTAACTTTCTCTTTTCTTTTTCTACAAACTTTGGTAGCAGAACAGTGTATTTGAACAGGGTTTTAATGAGCTATTGTCAAGGTGCACTTGGAGTGTTTTATTTCTGTCTGAAGGGAAAAGCTGTATCTTATCTCCATTTAAAGAGACAATGGTGTCAGATGCCATACATAAAGCATATCCTCTCATCTTCTTTTCACTCTTTAGAACTGGTGAGTTATATGGTGAGTTGCTTTATGACTTTATCCCAAAAGGATGTTTCACTGGATTAAAAAAAGCCCCAAATTGCTGTGCATCTGAGTAGATTGTTCTGACTGTCCAACTGCACAGTATTGGGATTGAATGGATAAGGATTGTGCTTCGGCCCCAAAGGCCCTAACATGAGGAGTCGCTCTGGCCACCATTGAGGAGAGCCACCTCTGGGGTGGAAATTGGCAGCTGTTAAACAGTGCTCAGCCACACTACACACAGCAGTTGCAGGACAGGGAAATGAAGACTGAACCAGTTGAAGGTAAAAAGGTGGGATATAGGAAGGCGGAAATGCAATCACCACAGATGAAATTTGAGAATTGGGCCAGCACACTGCAGTTAACATCCCTATTCCTGGGGAGTGGGGGCGCTGCCATGGCATCTTTAGAGACTGGGATGTTGCAAGAACGCTAATAAAACGAAAGCAGTGCATTAAAAAATGCTCATCCAGTCCTCCCGAAGAATGCAGAAAGCTGGATCCTTTCTTTTAAGGAGTCTCAGTTCCAGCTACGAAATATATATTTCATTCTTCTTCAGGAGGCAGAGGGCAATTTCATGGATGAATGGCAGAGGTACCAGGATAGCAGAGCTGAGAGGATGTGGGAGGGTGACCAGTGTGGAATGATGAGGGTAATATACTAAGAGCTTCTACAAGTGTTTTCCCCCTTGAAATAACCAATCTGAGCCTCTCTTTCACTTGCTCTGTTTTCTGTTTTTCTTCCTGGCCTAGGCTGTGCTGCAGTGAGCCAGCTTAATGAATGGGGCTCAGTTCGGGGTGGGAGGAAGGTCGGGAGCCTGGAGCCAGGGACTTGATTCTTTTGGCAAGGGAAGAAAAAAAAAAAAAGGAGCTGAATGTGAAAACGTAATCCCGTGGGGGTCTTCACAAAGGAACTGGTTCCTCCTGAAATGCACAGAGGTGACCTTTAATTCACTGGTGCTGCCCTTTCATGTTGTATGTGGCACTTTAAAAGGAGCAAGCCTAAGAGTGGGTGGGAGTGAGGTTTGGGAAAGGGGAGGAGGGAACTCTGACAGCACAGCCATACTAAACCGCTGGGACCTAGTTAACTTTGTTTAAAAAATATATATATTTCTAAAGGTTAAAATCCGAACAGAGAAGCCCATGGAGTCTACATGCGGCTTGGCTCAATTTTAGTGCAATATTAGTTAATCCATTACTCCCAAGGAAAAACACGCCAGTCTTCTCTCTCTCTCCCCACTCAGTCACTCTCTTTCTCCCTCTCCTTTTAGTCTCTGTCTCTCATTTTGTTTTGTTTTGGTTTTTGTTTGTTTTGCCTCTTTCCTTTGCTGACTCTCTCTCTCTCTGGCCCAGTTCAGTATTCCGTGCTTAAGAAATCTCCCACCGGACTCGGAGATGTTCCTGTCTGTGCAGTACTGAACTGGACTCTCTTTCTTTTAAACTACACCAGTTAACAAAAACACAAACAAAAACACACTGTAGATAAAAAGGAAAATAATTCCCTTAAATGGGGCGGGGCCAGGCTGTTTTTCAAATGTATCAGATCTTCTTCAGGAGATCTGTAGTTTGTGATTGTGCTTTAGTTTCTAACAAACAAGCTGCGGTCACATATGTTGGATAGCTCAGCGTCTGCTCAAAAACAGAAGTCCTCAAAGGGCCTCAGAGCTGCCACTTCATGTGTGAAATATGATGAGCTGGCTTGTGTCCTGGTCATCATTGTTTTTTATTAAGGAGTATTAATAAAATATCAGACTCGATAGGTTACACAGATTGCAGTCCCAAATGGAGGTGTCTTTGATGACATATGCTAATTTTGGACTGGATCTAGAGCCCGTGGAAGTCGATGGGAGTGTTGTTTGTTGTCTTTTTTGGGTTTGAGATCACGCCCTTGATGCGTGAAAACTCCTCGGGTTGTGCTATTGAGACCTTCCGTCAGGCTGTTCTGAAAGGCAGGCACATAACACTGTTGTAGCTTAAAACAAGCGTAACCCCTTTTCATTCTGGATTAACACTTACTTTTGTTTAAGACAGAAACTGAAGTGACAGGAAGCAACAGAGAGAAAATTGACAGTGCCTTTTATCCCCATTCCCTCACCCTTTCACCTCAAAACCTCATCTTATTTTAATGGAACACTTTAATTCAAGTTTGATTCATCTTTACTACAAAAGCTCCAATGTGCAGCTGACTGACATTTCATTATGAAATAGCGGACGGGCCTGGAATGTTTCACTATGACTTTGATCCCTTCTGGTATCTGTGTCAGCCTGGGAGAAGCACCTTTTTTAAATCTAGAACTATTCACAATAGAAGCACGATTATTTGGCTGGATCTACAGCCCTGTCCCATCCCCTCCCATCCCCCCTGCAAATTAGATGGGAGTAGCAGGGTTCTGAAGGTTTCTCTGGAGAAATCCTGACTGTCCCCCCCACCCCACCCCCTTCCCTCGAGCACACAGTTTATAACTGCCTGTGAAATGCCTTTATTTACAAATTGGCATCCTATTATAATCAGAAATTGAGAAATCTTCCTGTGTAAGTGGGATTGTATATTTGTCTCTGGGATAAACAATAAATAGTGATTTTTTTTTAAAACAAAAAAGGCATTTATACTCAGTTTTTTTGAGCACATGCACTCTTTCTGTTGTTTTTAATGTCACAATGCATTGCAAATTTTCCTTAGCACCGCTGACGGCACTCGCTTGTACTTGTGTATTAAATAGCTTACCTAAAAACTCACTCCCGTGCTCAAAAGGACAAGGTTATCAGGGGTTAATGCTAAGATGACAGCATTGAAGTCTTTGGAGCAAACCAGGCCGCCTGCCAGACTAGGAGCCTTGCAGCCTCACACATCATCTGACCGTGGCAGAATGTAGCCAGGCCAGTGAAGTGGAGAGAGACTGGGACTTGGCAAGGTCTCCATGTAGCTTTTGGCCTCTGACACTCCATTCTAGCTCCTCCTTGTGTTAGACCCTTTCTTCCATAAGCAGGCTGGGCTTTTTAATGCGGAATCTCAACAGGCAGAGGAAATGGGAACAGAGCTGAGTAGCAAAGGTTATGGGGGAATAGAGTGTGTGTGTGTGTGTGTATGTGTGTGTGTGTGTGCACGGTCCTCGTTCATGGATCTTGACTATATGTGCTATCAGTTTTATCTCAGTGAAATTCTATAGGGGTATTCCAAAAGAATATCTATTTAAAATTGTGCCTTGAAAACAACTAACAATAAAAAATAAATGAATGGAGTCAGAGTGGGCTTTTCTCAGGTACAGTATTTGGGGAAAAACATTCCCTAGGTCAGACTTCCCTCTTGTTAAGCAAAATTTGTTTAATTTCGGCAAAGGAGAACACATTACTATTGTCTGCCACAGCTATTTCTAATGCATGCAGCTTCAATCTGCAGTTTTATTTTTGCAATACTATTGTGTGTAAGTGTTTTCACTGCTGCTTGCTAATGATTTTCTGAGCCATTATTTCTGTACAGCAGTCTGACAATTTAGGGGAAAAGAATGCATTTTAAAGTTTAGCACCAGTGATGTGAGTGTGTGTTCATCTGTATGTTTGGCTTCGATTAACTCCGAAGGGTATCCACCTGCAGAATAAAATGTACCCCCTGAATGTGGTAGGAAACCCGATAATTTGGGACTTTTAAAACTAGACAGGATAAAAAGACTAGTAAATGCCCCATAGGGAGCAATCCTGCATTGTCAGGTAGCTGGACTAAAGTTTTTCCATCTATGATTTCTATGATCCTTTAACAGTTACACTGCAGAAACAAATAGCATTCACCTTATGCATTTATCTAATAGTGGGAGATTTAAAAAAAAAAAAAAAAGACGATGTTGCTTCTGCACGTGGATGCTGAGAATGCAATCAATGGGTGATCTTAAATACACGCTACAGGAAGGGGTAGATGGGGAGAATGGCCAGTGAGTGGCATAGTGGTAGATACAGGAGCCCCATTCCTAAATTCCCCTGCACGCTGGGGGACCCCACTTTGTTTGGGTGGGGTCTGAGAAATCCTGTCCCACTTCCTGTCCCTTCTCCGAGCAGAATTGGTGGGTCACGGTCAAGGTGTGCCATAGTCAAGGAGGTGAGATTTGGCCCCAAGTATAGAAATTTAAGACCCAGAGGTATCTCAAGTTGGTGTCTGAAACTGAGGCAGCCAGAGGTAGTGGACACTTCTGAAAATGCGCTTGTGGCTTCAGCGTTTCAGCCCTAAGGGCTTTCTTCATGAGCGATCAGTACAGCGAAAAGGATACGTCCTGTATCAGCTCTTCCTGAAGAAGACACCTTACCACAGACAGTTCCTCCTGACCGTATCCTCTGCTGCACGTATTTCAGACATTCACATGTTCGTTCCATTACACTGAACTGTACGGCCTGACCTGCTCCTCACAGCCTGTCGCTTGACTATTAACTAAGGTTATTGCAGGGTTATCAGCCGTCCCTATCAGCTCCACAGCCATTCTGACTCCTGCAGGCTTGGAGCGACACTGATATTGACCTCTCTCTCTCTCCCTTTGACCAAATGGGGGGGCCGGTCAGTCTTATCTGCTATGTGACAGGGTGGTTTCAAAAGATGAACGTGGAATTCCTGCTGGTGCCTTCTTGTAGTGACCTCGGAGTGAGCTGTGTAAAAGAATACGGTAACGGGCCACTCAGAGGTCACTGCCAGCCGTACCATCTTTCTTAAGTAGGATTGAATGACCCGCGCAGCAGCCTGGCTGCCTGCCTACTGTCACAAAGTAGCTTCCTTTCCAGTTTATTTTGAGCTCTAAGATATTATTAACTCCTGATACACAGTCTGGATTTAGTTGTAACACACAAAGAAAGCAGAGTTCAAGTTTACCTTCTTCACTTTTTACCTAAATATCTTTTGTTTCTCCCCCCATCCCCCTCCTCTTTGTGTATGGGCTGTTTGCCAGGGGCTTTTTTAACATGGAAACTGGGGAATAAGTTATGTCATGGCTGCTGTTGAGGAATCATGTAGTGTAAACAAGAATATGGCCCAATCTTGTGTGGTGCTGGGGTCTGTGGGAAAGGAGCATCGGCGCCTCGCAGGATTTCCGGCCTTTGGCTTTTGATTAGATTTTTTAAGTCAATGATAATGTCTTGGGTGTAGTCTTGAAATGTTGTTGGCTGTTGAGTTGTAGGGGATGGTGGAGTAACCTCATCACCAGTAGCCAGGTGTCTCCTCCTGCTGGAATAGGCCCGTTTGTAAGAAAATCCAAACAAGGATTTCATTGCAGAGATTCTCCCTCATTGTCCAGAGGAGGATGGGGTGAAGGGTTTGTCCACCTGCTCCCTTAACCTCGTAAATCCCAGTGGATCTGATCTACAGGATGCCAGGGTCATCTGGGTAAAGGCCTTCTACCCCTTCAGTGGCTCTGGCCCCAGGCAACCTGTTCTCAACTCCTTGGATTCTCTACTGGCTGCAGCAGAACCTGGTGACCCTGACAGGTGGTAGTGGCAGGGGAAATCTATGGTAAAGTTAATAAACCTGGGACTGTATTAACTTGTGTAGCTAACTACCACTGGAGTGGGGGATAGCCAGTGATCATCCCACCTACCCTGACTCCAATCTCTTCTCCATGGGGACTCTGGAGAGCACAAAGAGCTTTGCACATGGTTTGAGGAGGGCAGGGAATGGTGCCATGGAGATGCCAGACCTCTTCCCTTCTCCAGTCCCACATGCAGGAGAGAGCTGTGTGCGAAATAGTTCTACATGAGTTCGATCTATCCCTGGTTCCAAGCCCCCACCAGCTAGCTGCAACGGGCTGCTCTTCCTGCAAGCAGTAGACAAAGTAGGCCGCTGCCAAAGACGTTAGAAGGGAGCATTGCACAACTTTAAAGGAGCATGTTCCCTAATTGATCAGCAACGTAACAACGAAACAACATTAACTGGGACGACTTTAAGTGAGGAGTTACTGTACCTCTCCCCCTGCGTGTATCTTGGCTTGGGAGGGAAAGACTGGTGAAGAGAGGCATAATTCATACCTTGGTATACCAGCTGTGGTTGGTCTAGCCTTATGGGTATTTTGCCCAGTGCTTAATTTGTGCCAGTACTGAGCCCTGGCATCTCTGGGCTTGGCAGTTCATAGCCCTGGCATCTCTGGGCTTGCCACTTCAGTTATGAAAGTAAAAAAATTGCTTGAGCGCTGGCACTTAATTGCTTGAGTCCCAGCACCTCTTTCACTACAAATTAAGCACTGCTTTTGCCTCAAAGTGCTGTACCAGCCAGAGAACCATTTTCTGCAGAGTTGTTTTGGGTAGGAGTTTAAATATGTGATGATAACTTTCACCCTGTTAATTAACAGGAAACATTGGGACAAGACAGGAAATTGCATCATTTTTTATGAGGAAAGAGCCAAGAAAAAAATAGAAAGAAAAGAAAACATAGTTATTAATGAAAGGAGAGAAGAGGGGGAAAGGAAAACAAAAAGAACCCTTTTCCCCCAGTGATCAGAAAGTTCTCGCGGTGCCCGAGTTTCAGAGAGAGGCTTGTTGGAGTACTCTGTTTTATTTTTATTATGTTGAAAAATATTTTAATAGCAGGGTCACCTTTGCTTGAACACTAAAAACTCAGCCTTGTTGCTCAATTTATTGAAGAATCTTTTCATAACTTTTCTCAGCTTCCTTCCCCAAACTGCCAGGCTGAGGAAGCTCTTGGCTTGGAAGCTAATTTTGGTTTGGCTGCTCAGCCCACAGAATTGGTCCCCACCCAGTGTCATTATCTTGGTTTTAACTTGCAAAAAAAAAAAAAGGAGAGAGAGAAATTTTATAAGAGTTTGCACAGCCCTTCCTTACTCTTTGAATCTTGCTGCACAAAAAGCATTGCACTTTCAGCTTCCTAAATGCTATGTCCTTAGCATTTGCACTTTAAGTCTGCTCTGTTTTCCTTATTTTAAATAACATCAAACCACTACGCCTTTTTGAAAAGTTCCTTGGGAATCCTCTCTGAGATCTTCCTAGTGCATTGACTAAGACAAAAAATGAATGCCATTTAGAGCTGGCTTGGTGGAGCTGACTTCAGCTGTTCGCAGGTTTGTGAAGAACCAGTACAAGTTAGGCCTTCCTTTAAAAAAAAAAAAAAAAAAAAATGTGGCTCTTAGGGGGCTGATGATATTCTGGCTTTGATCCGGCAAGTCCTTGTATTGTCATCTTCCAGACACAAGTGTGAATGGAGGCACAGGGTTCAGTTCTAGGTACAGTCCTCTAAAAGTGTGTGTCTCTGTTCCCCCTGCATGCCTGCTGCCTTAACTTGCAAGTGCTCAAAGTGAAAGGGTTGGGATATGGGTAGAGAATGGGCACCTCTGAGGAGATACGGGTCTTAAAAGCCATCCTTCCCCATCCTAATTAGGCTCTTAGCTCTGACTCCAGACGTAATTTGGTTGCCATGCAGCAGTGCTCTCACTAATGCAGAATTGGCTTCCCTGTGCACTCCCTCTCCTGCCTAACTCTTTTTGCCTTGTTCTTACACACACTCACCCTGCACCTGTGCTATACAGCACCAAGCTCTCCACACATACACGCAAGGAGTGACATGCTGATAGCGATGAATGTAAATTGGCTGGGATGACACATCGCTGGGTGTGAGGGTGCCATTGTGTCTAATTTTACTAACCTCCCAATTTCATATGCATCAGTAGGACTTTTGGCTAGACTGATATCACTTCCCTTGATTGAATACGCACAAAGCTGCAGCCTAACTAGTTCACTGAGTTATCTTATCGTTGTTCAAATAGAGGCTATTACAGGAGACGAGGAGCTCATTCGTTGGCTTCTTCTTGTTTCGTTTTGTTTTCATAACACAATGAGAGCCTCGGGTTGTAATTGTCAGTGTGTAAAGCATTGCTGAGAATTCAGCCAGGGTGACTTGTCAAAACACAGCACTGACGCCAGAGCAGAGTGATGCAGGCAGGTTGAATGCAGGCCGAAGTGGTTTTGCAGGAGAGCTTTGTTGTCGACTTCTTTTTTTATTTAATCTGTTGGCACAATTTTGAAACACCAACTTCAGTTTAATCCCTCGTGTCATCTTGTTTCAGTTGAGCCGGTGTATGTCTGTGAATATAGTCCTCCATATATGCAATTACTCCTATCAAGCCTCTGTAGAAAGCAGTATGTTAAACACTGTGCGGGAGCTGGGTAGATATAGATTATTCAGGTGTGTCCTCAGGAGCCTTTGTGTCTCCGTGGTTGGTTGATAAATTGCAGGCCCACAGAAAAATAATACTGATCTTTCCGAGGGCTTTTGCTAATAAAGAGGGAAGGCATATTTTGTCTTAAATTAATACTTCCAAACTGCTCAAATTGGAGAACATTCAAAATATTATTATATGTATGTACATACAGGTACATAATAAGCAAATATGGGACTAAGAATAGTAATCTTCTTTTGGTGGTAAAGATGTTGTTTGTAGAGTGTTGCTGCCAAAGTAGGTTAAATGAGAGCTAACTTTAAGAAGTGAGCAGTATGGCAGCATTCAATGGAGTAAAATAACTTGGAACGTTCGGTTCTCATCATGCCTTTTTACGGCAGACCTCCCATCACCAAGGGTCTGGTCAGCCCTTACCATCTTTTAAAAGCATACAAAGACACCTGGTGTTACCAATGGTGTCATAATAAAATGTTCATTAGCTTCTGAAGCAACCTTATTTATGCCTGACAAACCCGGGTGCTGGGGAGGTGGTGAATGTTTCAAACAGTCTTCGCTTTATAATTGGTAAAGTTGGCCCTGGACCAAATGACTTTAAGTGATGAAACTGATGCCTTTAATTTATAGATACTACAATTCCAGAGCATTACCGCTCAGTGTGAGAGTCTTTCCAAGTTGGATAATGTACGGTGTAGTCTAATGGACAACCCAGTGGTGATTTTTTCTATTTGCACTTTGATGAGTAACCATGTTTTACATTCCAGGCAGGTATAGTGGTTATCTGCAGATTTCAAGAACACTGATAGGACTGCATTTTGAAGATCTGGAGAACACTAACTAAAATCAGAACCCCCCAAAAATAAGAGCTCCACACAACCAGAGAGATTTTTGCCCTGCTGGTAGGGGACTTAACGCCCATCTGATACTGTTCTATTGCATCTGAGTGTTTCATTTGTGCAATACCATGTTGGACAGAGTAAATAAATACATAAAATCATACTTCAAGCAGTGATGCAGGAATTAAATAGCAGAAGTCTTATTTGGAAAACTAGCTGGGAGCCTGAAGTTTACATCACTAGGCTTGAACTGGTGAATTAATTTTCTTTGTAAACTAGGCTGAGGCTTTTTAGCTCACGATAAGGAACAAACTCATAAATCTTAATGCAGTGCAAAGTGTGGCCTGTAGTTTTTCTATTCTTTTCCACTGCCTTGCAGGGTAAGTATGGAAAATGTATCCTTTAATGTCACCGGGCTCAATCCTTGAACCATTACTCATGCCTGTAGTGATTACTCAGGTGAGTAAAGATCACTGGCGTGTGTAACTGTTGCGGAAGGGGGCCCAGGAACTGTAGAGCCTCACCCATAATGCCTCCATTCTTTTACAGTGTAGTCAGTGCATTGGGGGGGGGGGGGAGAATGTGCAGTGTGAATGGTGGAGGGAGGTGGAAAGGAAATACCAGTAAAACAATGAAGTGCCAGGCTGTGTAAATGCCCTGGAAGATCATTGGTGCCTAATTGACTCTGGGAGGCAGGGGATTCAATGTAAGGTACTGTGTAGCTCAGCCGCTTGTGATAACTGGAGTGATGGTAACAAGCAGGCCACCCTTCCCCCATCCCTTTTCTTTCTTTGTCACGGACAGATAATGTTGAAATGGGTTGGAAGATACAAATTCTGCACTGTTGCTTTGCTGCTGGGGAAGGGAGATGTAAAGTAGCTGGGGTTTATTGGAACAAGTTTATTTTTGGTGTGTTACTTTTGTGCACGGTGTGGACACAGTCTAAACTATAAAGTCCTGTCAGCACCTGTGTTTCTGTGAGGTGCATGGGTAAGCAAGGAGTCTGCATGGTCTGCTAGATTCAGGTCCCATCTCTACCCCAGCTATAGCGGAACCAGGAGACCCAGTTACAATCCTGTTGTCCTCTGACCTAGTTACAGCATGGGTAAAAGTTATAAGCTAGATAGCACCCAACTGTGTCCCCAGAACCAGGCTGAAGTCTTGGAGTGCCTCTGGGTTCAGCCTAGTTATCGAGACACAGTTAGGTTTTGTCTAGATTGCAACTTTTATTTGTGTGGTAACTAGGTCAGGGACAACCGTGCTGTAACTGGGTGCCCTAACTGGATTAGAAATGGAGTTTAAATGGGATTGAGAGCCAGGAACTCCTGAGTTCTGACTCAGGTGCTGCCACTGACTTACTGTGTAGCCTAGGGCAAATCACTTAAACCACTGTCTGGCTCAGTTCCCCCATCTGTAAAATGTGGATCCTAGCACTTACCCATTTCGCAGGAATGTTCGGAGGATTAATTAGTTAATGAATGTAATGCACTGTATAATTGCTAAGTAGTATTAATCCAGAGAGTAAGGTGGGAAGTGATGGGATGGAGTGGGGAAGGGACAGATAAGCAGCTTCTTGCTTGTGACCCTAGTCTGAACATTTTGAAATGTCCTTCACTGTTGCTTTTGGCTATAAAATTTCATTCTTAACCTGGAGTTACCAGGGTTGCATTTGGAGAGTGGGGTGGACAGGACGACAGAGGGGGAGGGGGTGGTGTGGGTGGAACAGACCACCAGAACATATTTTGTGGGCCTGAATGCGTGTGCATGTGTGTGTGAGAGAGCTTTGCTGCATGCGCTTTGGAATAGAAGTGATTAGATTATGAAGGCAGACAGAAGTAATGATTAACTTTTTCAGTCTGCATGCTGTCTCCAGTCTGGCGCTTGGTGTTGTTTTTCCCCCTAAGTAGGCCCTGGCCCTGAGTCGACAGGGTATTAGGTTGTAAAGAAAGACAGAAAGAATGAAAGCGAGGGGTGGGAAGGGAAAGGGGGGGTGATTTTTCCATCAGATCCGGGAATGGAATTTATTGGCTGGAATGCAGTAAATGTTCAAAATGCCATCCCATCTAAACAGTTTTCATAATTGTTATGGAAGGGGGGGGATTGGGGCATGAGGGAATGAAAAGAACTTTTGTTTCTAACTGTATTTTTCCACATCTTATATCCGTATAAGAAACATTTCCCTACTCTCTAGAAAAATAGTGTTTTAAGCAAGGGTGGACTTTTTTTTTTTTTTTTTTTTGGTAAATGTCTGTTTTTGGTCTTGTAATAACTTTGGGGAGAACTGTAGGTCAGTGTGCTGCGGAGAGTGGGTTTTTTAATTTTTCATTATTAAAATTCGACTCAGCAATTGTGTGTGTGTGTATGGAATGCATTTAGGAAAAAAATGTAATACACGTCTGGGTATTAAATATCAATTTGGAAATACTAGGCTCCTATGCATTGATTTTTTTATTAAGTCCTTTACGAGCCTGTTAACATGTAACCCACATAGCTACATGTTGTCACTGGAAAGAAAAAAAAGTTCAGAGCTACAACTTTTGCTGAGCCCCTATCTCTCCTTGCTCCAAGGTGCAATAAGGAGATCAAACTTCCTGCAGAATGAATAGGTGACCGGGCTACAGCAGTGTGACCTGGGTTTTATTGTTGAACTCTTTTTTGGATTTGATTTGATTTTTATTTACTGGAAAAGGTTTACAGTCTTCATCCTGCAAGTCCTACTCCAGGAAATCTTTCATTCTGGAAGTCCTTGGGCATAAAGATTGCTTACCCTGGTTTTATGCCAGGCTACCTCCATTGGCTTTGATGGAGTTATTCCTGAATTACATTGGTATGATTGAAAAGGAAGATAAAACCTATTGACATCAATGGGAATACAGGCGGGAGTAAGTATACACAGGGAAATACGTTTTGGCAAGATCAGTTGCAGGCGTGGTTCTCTTTGGTGAGTGATGGGAAGTCGCCAGTCCCATCTATGCCTTCTCCGTGCTCTTAAGAGCTTAGGCTCAAATAGGGGTTGGAGATAGGTAGAAAAAGGGTGTGCTTCAGGAGACATGGACTTATCATGCAAATGGGTCGCTAACCTGTGTTTTCCCCTCTTGGGCCATGCAACTGAGTGAGTAGCTTGGCAGTGCAACAGCAGCACTCCTGTGGTGGCTCAGGTTCCCTGCATGTCAAGGGAAACCACTGAAATCTTGCTGATTCTCCTTAAAACAAGACAACCCCCGGTTGTACCTGGTATCTGAAAAGCCTGGGGCAGGGGCAAGAGGGGCAGGGGTGAGGGTTTCAGGCTACACAGTGTGGGATGGGATCTGTGGGCAGGAAGATTATTGTTCTTACCAGAATAAAATCACATGTCCAAAACGGATTTTGAAGGATTTATAGCAAATTACCTGAAAAGACACCACATGGGAGCAGTGTAAGTGCAATATCTGAGGGACGTGGAGAGGGGAGAGAGAGAGGTTGAGGTATGTGGGAGAAACTGAAAGATCTAAGAGAGATGGGGCCAGAGAAGAGAGAACCTGTCTTCAGAATAACTTGGGAGTGTTTTGTTATTGCAGTCCAAGATTAAGTGCTGCCACTTACTCAAGCCAGGTCTACCCTAGGAGTACTTTGCTGGGATAGCAATACCGGCGTATTGTACCAGCAAAATGCTTCTAGTGTGTATGCAGCTTATACCAGCAAAACTGAGCTTTTCCAAGCTTATTCTAGTACCCATCCCCCCGCCCCCAACCCCCAGAAGCAGTCATAGGACACACCTCATCACACCGCTGACCAACATAGCAATGCCAGCAAAAGTTTGTAGTGTAGACCTTGACCCTAAGGGTACGTCTATACTTACCCGCTGGTTCGGCGGCAAGCAATCGATCTTCTGGGATCGATTTATCGCTCTCGTCTAGACGCGATAAATCGATCCCGGAAGTGCTCGCCGTCGACGTGGGAGCCTACCTGCCGCGTGTGGACCCGCGGTAAGTACTTTTAAGTTCAAACTAAGATACTTCGACTTCAGCTACGTTATTCACATCGCTGAAGTTGCGTATCTTAGTTCGAACTGGGGGCTTAGTGTGGACCAGCCCTAAGTCAAGTCTCCTGTCCTTGCATGGGGCTCCTTATAGTGCAAGATATATATATATATATATAGCTCCTGAAGTTGATAAGCATGTCACTTTACAAAGATATGGATCAAATAGTTTGGAGCAAGAGCACTTCATGGAAAGTAGAATAGCTGAACCAATGACACTAGAGAAAACTGAGCGTGTCATTTATACTATTTCTTTGACAGGGTATGAAATAAGAAAATTTGCTATAGCTAAAATAGTTTTTTTTGCTGCATGGGTTTCCCATTCAGATGTAGCAGAATGATACTAATAGGACTTTGGTGTGCGCATCCCCTCTAGCCCTTATTGTTTGTCTGCTCAGCTAGTCAACGGTGTGACATAAAAGCCTATGAAGCAGTGGTTTTCGATTTTTTTTTTCATTTGTGGACCCCTTTGGAAATTTAGACATAGCCTGCAGACCACAGTCGGAAAACCACTGCGATATAGGACAGAACCAAAGTGTATAGTAGGAGCTTATTTTCTGTTGTCTGAAATCCTATCCGATATTTTTTAAAGCCTTTATTAACGGAGTTTTCTCTCTCCTTCTCTCTCACCACCACTGACAGCCCCCTCCACGTTTGTTGTTCTTATCCAAACACAGGGTTCATTCCTGTTTAGGGGGTGGGGGTGGGTAAGATTCCCACCCTTGCTTCCCAGAGTTAAAGTAAAACAAAGAAGAAGATTTCCTGGATCTTTGGGGGTTAGAAAAAGAGAGACAAGTAAAGAAAGTTCTTGAAATTAAAACTTCAAAAATAATTAGGCTGACTGTATACTAAACAACAGCAAAGAGGCCCATTTACTGTAAATATTATGAATGGATTTGGCTGACTCCAGGATCCCCACCCTTCCTCTAAGGCTTTTCTCTGAGTTAAGTTGAAATTCGGCCTTCAGACAGCACAGTACTCTATAATTTGCATGGCTGATGAGGCCCAAAGCCTGGGACAGAGGAAGCTGGAGTCAGCTGGCTCCTTTCTAACCACTGGAGACAGGCAGACAGGCATTTTTGGTGTGTGTGTTTTTCTTCTAGCTCCAAACACACTACTTACAAGGACTGGTGGCTGCTGCTTTGCTGGCTTTTAAAGAAAATTTAACTGGGCATAAAAGAGTTCTTCTCTTCTTGGGTAATTTTTAGCACTAGTAATTGATTAATCATCATCATCAGACAGTAGCAATGACTAGTTGTACATTTATGAATCAAATTTTTTGTTTGGCGGAGTGAGAGAACCCTGCAGATTTCAGTTTCAGTTCTGTTCTTGTCTGTTCTTGTCCCCTACCCCTTCCCTCCCCTCTTTTTAATTTGTATATTTAAAAAGTAGATTAAAAAGCTGGCATTGAGAATGTAGCGCAGTGTTTGACCCATAATGTGCGTGTTCGTTTTTTTTAATCATCCTACATTTTTCAGGCTTTAATTTCCTGTGTTGAAGACACACTTCTGGGGCCCTGTTCAGCTGTTGAAGTCGGTAGCATTCAAAGAGAGCTGGCCCATGTGGTGACACTGTTACAGTTCAGGATGTCTCAGTGTTTCCAGTCTGAGTGTCTGCTGTCTGGGGCCTTTAGATAGAACTCTGAGGAACTCATTGACCTCAGCCCTAGGGCCTCACAGGAACCTTTTTTTTTTTTTTTTTTTTTTTTTTTTTTTTATTTTTTCTCCTTTTTTGTTTGTTTTTTTCTCTGTGTTGTTTTTTTTTTTTTGGGTGGGGGTTTTTTTGTTGATTTTTTTTTTTTTTTTTTTTTTTTTTTTAAAGCAGTGTCCACCCAGCCCCACACTTGAATTAACCCATTGAGTTTTTGGATTTGAATGAAAGCCAAAGATTTAAAGAGGGAAGCTCAGCCCAAACCAGTATGTTTGAGGGTGAAACACTGGGGGACACCACAGAGTTTCAGATACCTTCCACCCGTAATCATATCTCAGAAGTCACGCTGGCGCTGACTGAAACTTGGTTGCGGTTTCACCATAATGTTTGCCAGCCTTGGTGACCATTAGAACAACCTTTGGGCAAGTTTCAGGTTTGCATCTTCTAAACCAGGCAAATTTCACTTAGTTTTGTTGTGGAAGTTTTGCACACCTGATAATAATTAACAAGGGCATGAACCAGGATCGCAGCTCTGATCTGGGAAGTTCGTCTCCAGATCTGCACTTGGTGCCTGACCCCTTACTCCATAATGGGTTGACCCAAAACCTTAATCTGAACATCCTCATTAAACTTTAAAAGTTCAGAGCTGAATCTAGACTTAACAGCTTGGCCCGGCTCTAGAAACTAAACTGTCATAAAAGCTTCACATACTGAGGGCAAAATCCTATAGTCCTTCCTCAAGACAAAACTCTTGATTGAAATCAAATGGGAGTTTTGCATGAGTAGGAATTTCAGGATTAGTGTTTTAATAGAACAAAAGGTTTTTTTACACACTAAAAGATTTTAAGTTAAAAAAAACCCCACATAGTTTGGAAAAAAATATTTCCATTTTATTTTCCCTGAATATGAAAGGGAGCAGAGAGATATTTGTCTGGGCAGATGGGCATCTCGTTAAATAAGAAAAAATTCCTAAGGCTCTTTAGCTTGCAGAGTTACTGTATATGCTGAGTAATAAGAGCTGCCTAATTAGACATAGACACACATTTACGGTCTAGCCTGTCAATCCGCGGATTAAGGACTCCATAAGTACCCATTGACACGATAGACTGTAATGGCTCCTAAAGAGATGTTATGGTCTATCTGTGTCAATAATCCACCGATTAAGGGCTCCCTAAGTACGTGTTGACACGACAGACTGTAGCAGCTCCTTTAGAGTCTATTGTTTAGTGATTCAGTTTCCATGATGCTGCCCCATTGGGGCTGGTGATCACTACAGTTTGGGAGCTTATGTACATATCAAGATTGGGTTGGGTTTATTATTGTCTCTGAAAACCACAGCAACAACAACAACAACAGGAATTTAACACATCATACTCTCCTAAATTAGCCTTTCAGAAATGACCTGTGCCATCAAGAGTTACAGCTGTCTGCACTGCCCTTGGGTATAATGGGGTGTACAACGGATGGGGTAAGAAGCCTTTGAGAGCAAACTCTTCTCTTGGATGTGTGTGTGTGTGGAGCCTCCATTAAAATCATTGGGGGGCACCAATACACCATTCAAAAGGCAGAATTTGGATTCTTTGATTTTGCCATTGCTAGACAAATCAGATGCTTAACCCAACACTGTTAACCTGAAAATCATTTACATGGGAACATTTTGTGCCTCCTGTTTTTACAAGTAGCCCATCCCTCCACCCCCAAAATTACTAGAAAGATCGGAAAGGAACAGAAATGCTCTTTTTTTTACCCAAGGTCACTCGTTACATTAGCCAGCACTGTGTGTATAGGCAGTTTCACTGTTGCATCATTCATGGTTATTTGCACTTTCCGCTGCATGTTACGTCACTGCCATGCACTTCTCTCAGAGCACACTCTTTTCCCCAGATTGTGCAAAAGGCTGTTTACCATTAAGAGCAGCAACAAAATTGAGGCTGAAGAGGCAGCAGGCAGAGAGGGGTGCACAGATAGGTGAGAGAGGTGGGAGATGACCATGTTTGGTGAGGTTGCTCACTGGCCTTGCTGAAAGAACTTACAAATACGGGCAAGAGAGCAGAAAAAACCCTTATAATGGTTTAAAAATCAAACCTTGGGGACATCCTATTTAAAGGTCTCTCTGTGAGAAAGTGGGATATTTTAGACTAGGTTGATTTCAGTGAATTCGAGCAACCCTCCTTTTTACATGAGTGCAACATAGAATGTATTTGGAAGTAAATGCATATGTGAAAGCTGAACATGTATGTGCATGAGAACATGGAGTACTTTCAATAAGATTGACATCGCATTGGGCACTCTTCTTTGGGTGGGGAGAGATCTGTTGGGAACTCATCCTTTTTTATTCTGCCTCCATGGCTGTCTACTGATCTGGTCTGTCTGTCTGGCCAGGAAAAGCTAGTCATGGTGTAGAGTTCATGAATGCCCCTCCAGGGTCCGCCGAAGGGGATTACTTGAGAATGACAAGATGCTTCCAGCCTGGGGAGGAGCAGACTGAGCTTCATCTCAATCTTGGACCCCCTGGGAGGGTAACACATTGTGCTTACACTAGTCCAGCCAATTTTTTTAAACCTCATATTAGTTTTCTGTGTGCTGGAAGGGAGAAAGACAGATATGGGAGGGAGCATTGTTTAATGGAGCCATTCTCAGCATTTTCCATAGCCCATCACCCCATGTTACAACAGAAAGTTTTGGGGGCTGGCTCCCATATAGCCAGAAAGAAAGGCAAGGTGATCACAGCCCCCTGAAACTTGTTTGTGGCTTCCAGGTTAAAGACCCCTGATAGAGTGTCTATAGGTGGGGGCTGGGAGTCGGGACTCCTGGGTTCTAGGCCCAAATTTGCTACTGATTTAAAGTCTGTAGCGGATAAGTTAGGCCTGGTCTACGCTGGGGGTCGATCTAAGATACGCAACTTCAGCTACAAGAATAGTGTAGCTGAAGTCGACGTATCTTAGATCGACTTAGAATTACTTACTTCGCGTCCTCGCAGTGCGGGATCGACGGCTGCGGCTCCCCCGTCGACTTTGCTTCCGCCTCTCGCCGAGCTGGAGTTCAGAAGTCGACGGGAGAGCGATCGGGGATCGATTTATCGCGTCTACACTACACGCGATAAATCGATCCCCGATAGATCGATGGCTACCTGCCGATCCGGCGGGTAGTGTAGACGTACCCTTAGCCTTTCTGTACCTTAAGTACGGGGGTAGTATCAGTGTGTCTGTGATGGCCGGTAAACTCTGCGCCAATGACTCTGATAGAGGCACTGGGAAACTAGCAGCTCTTCCTCATCAACTTTTTATTTATCATTTCAGGGTACATTGTTCAATAAAGTATATTAAATTTGGCACACGTTTCATATAAACTCCAACCACAGTATCATGGAGAAGGGAAGCAATAAAAACACCTGAAGCCTTGAAAATCTAGATGGGCCTCAAGGAAAACTTTAGGGTCACATATAGATTGTTAAAAAACCTAAGAAATCTAAATATTGTTAAAAATAGTTCTATAACTGGAAATATAATAAAGAATTTAATGCAAACAGCATAGTGAAAAGAGCCAGCTAAGGTCATTTTAAAACTTATCACAAACAAATTCATACAGCTAATTTCAGGCAAGAGGTATTATTACAAAAATCTTATAATTTTAAAATAAATTCAGACAATCAAATAGAGGGAGTAGGGAGCTAAGATAGCGTATCCTCTGCAAGACTCACTGTTTTCTGCAGAAGTGAATTGACTAGCGAGAAGTTACCTTTGTCAAAATAATAATTAAAAAATAGGTATTTTCCCACCATCTTTGTGAACTTTTCATGGAAACAAAAATGAAGCCTTAAAATCTAAAGACAGAATTGCCACTCATAGAGAGCATACATTTCCTATTTCATTCGTGTGTATAAGGAAATATATCAACCTTGTGTCCAAACAAAGAGAGGTTACCTCTGTGTTTCCCTGCAAACAAAATATGTTAAGAAAAATAAACTATTGGTTTGTTTGCATTGCCTAGAGTGCCCAGGAGCTTAGCACTGGCAAGTCCTGATTCCTGAACTGAAGAGTTTAAAGTCAAACACAGGCGTGGGGAAGGAAGTAACATTCTCCACATTTTACATACGGGCACTGAGGCACAGAAAGAATAAATGACTTGCCCAAGGTCACACAGGAAGTCTGTGTCAGAGCTGGGAATTGAACTTAACTTTTCTGAATCCAAACCCAGTTACTTAACCACGCACTGTCCTTTTTCTTTGGGTATGTCTGCACAGCCAGCCTCTGAGCCTGGATCAACAGACAAGGGCTTACAGAGCTTGTGCTACTGGGCTTATAATAGTTGTGTGGACAGTGCTTTTCAGTTGCAGCTTGGGCACTAAAGCCTAGGGTGGGGGGGAGTGGGGTGGGCTTCAGACCCTGAGCTGCAGCCTGAGCAGCAATGTCCACACAGCTATTTTTAAGGGTGGAGCACAAGGCCAAGTCTGTTGACTTGGGCTCAGAGGTTCGCTGCCACAGCTGTAGACACACCCTCTCTGGCAAATGTTCTAGCCCTTGTTGAGAGCACAGATGCCATTTTCTTGTTAGGGTACAACAAGATTTAGCTATATATGGGCGGGATTACAATCCCCAGAAATTAAAAAAAAAAAAAAAAAAAAAAGCAAATACTAGTACAGTTTAGTCAAAAAAAAAATTTTCAAAACCCTATTTTTCAACAAAACCCCAACATTTTGAGAAAATTTTAAATGAAAGCTCTTTGTTTTCCTCGGTTTTTAAGGGAGGAAACCCTCCAGATTTCCCCATCAGCTCTAAAAATTAGTGATAACATTTTATGTAAGTCCTCCCCTTTAGAATCCTGGGAAAACCCAACACAAGCATGTTACCGATCTTAGAACGATGTTCTAGTGCCGCACACTATGGGCAGTTGGGGTCACCCCATCAGTGGGTGGGGTCACAGCAATCCAAAATATCTTTAGGCTCCGCTTGCATTTATAGTGAGTGGGAGATCACGCTGTGCAGAGGACACCATTCTGTAGAGAAAAATGGTGTCCTCCATACAGCGTGAATTCACATGTATGTGAACTCACATGTATGATGCATATGTAAAGTCAGGCTGTGTGGAGGATTCATGTTTGGGATTGATGGAAGCAATAAATCAGAAAATGGGGTCATGCAGGCAAAAAGTTTGGGAAACACTATTCTAGTGTTTCATTCTTTCTGTGAAGGTTGGGCATTGTCTTGATTTAAGACTCCCACTTGCATCTTCACACCAACCTCCTTGGTTTCAACAGCTTTTAATTTCTCTTGACTGTCATTCCTGGTTTTCGTCAGATCTTTTGGGTTTCCTCTCTAGATCTAGTATCTTCACAGAAAGTGAGTTGAACTCCCTCTTTCACCAGGAGAGTGAAATTGAACTTTTATAAACCTTGTGTACCACTAAGGGCCATATGCCACAATTTCCATCAGTTAGGGGTCTAAATATCTTTAGGAGCCTAAATACCTTTGTGGGATCTGGGCCTATGAATATTCTCAAGCATAGTGGTGGCTAAAGTGGTGACTAAAGAAGCCATGGATTTGGGTATGTGCAAGAACAGACAACAGGGATTGTGAGGGGGACTACAAGGAGGTAAAAAACCTTGTAAATTTTAGTTCGGTTTTGTGTCCCAGGAGTGGCTGAGCCAATGTATTTGTCTAGAGTTGTCTCCCTCATTCCTTCTGCTTGCATTTAAGGGACATGTTAATAGCAGGGGGGTTGGAAATGAAAGCGCCCCCTCTGAAAGCTCAGAAATAAGCAATGTATAAATCTGTTCTGGTTTAAAGTTGAGGAACATTTGTTAAAACACAAAATCTGTATGGAATGTTATTGAAGTTGCACGGGGGCTAATGACGTGTGTACGGTTTTTAGAAAATACAATATCAGTGTTAGTTGTGGTTAACCAGGAATCGAGAGCTGGACTGGATGTCCTAAGGGTTAGCTTCTATTCTCGACTCTGCCATTGAGATTCACCAGGCAGCCTTAGGTAACGCGCAGAGTCCTACATTTTCAAGAGTGACCACTTGCATTTTAGCTGTGTGTATCTTTTCTTTGGGAGCCTCAGCACAAAATCAGTGGCCACTGTTGAAGCATGTGGCCCTAATTATTCTGTGCCTTGGTTTCCCCATCACTAAAGATGAGACATGCTTGGGGAGATCCTAGGCTGAAAGCTGCTATGTAAAAACTAGTAATAATGATTAATATACATAAAGGTAGGGAGTAACAGAGACTGGACAGAGACTGTGTTTTGTACTCTGTTGCCCTGGATCCTGATTGGGCCCCCTGGGCACTCTGTGATACAGATCATAGTAATCAGTGACAGCAGAAAATTGAAGGGTGCTTAATACCGAAATAATAATGTTGTGCATCCACAGAGTGCTGGGAGCTCCCTTGACATTCAAGAAGGGACTATCCCTGCTCTGAGGAGCTTGCAATCTAGAGCTTTTAACTCCGAACAAGGACCCCAAAGTATATCTCAGCCATTGCATATGGCACCACTCAAATGGAGCTAGTTCTGGCAATCAGCTGATGCACAGAGCACACTGAGGGAAGGGGGAAAGTTCATTGGTTCAATCATGTAACAATATTTGCCAAGTATGTATTAGCTGGAAGGCCTGGTTCTAGAGTCTAACATGCTCACAGGTTGTAGGAAGAGGGGAGTGTCTGGATTTCAGGGCTTTGGGTTGGCCCATCATAGAGCTGGGGCCAGAGTTTCAAATGAACTCAGCTCCCAGCCTACTAAACTTTCTTGTGAAAACTAGCTACTTATTTTGATGCTTCAGTGAAGCTGAGACCTTTGTACACCTGGCCCTTATGGACCATTTGGGAGGTTCCGATTTAAGGTTTTGTCAGGGCCATCTGTAGTGAGACAACATGGTGTAGCAGATAGAACTCTGGACTGTGGGTCACAGCAGATCTGGATTCTGTTTATGCGTGGCCTGGGGCAAATCTGTGCCTCTGTTTCCCCATCTGTAATAATGGAAATAATTATACTTACCCACCTTTGAGATCCTTAGCTGTTAAGTGCGCAGTATTATAGATTGCAGGCACTTTGGGGAAGGGACCATCTCTTCATTATATCTTTGTACAGCACCTTCCACAGTGGGTCCCCTGGCCACTGCCACAATGCACAGAATAAGTGAAGCTTTCTGTGAAAACCTTTAGTGAGCTTCTCCACATAATCTGCCTTTTTTTTTTTCTCTCCCCTTCACACTCCTTTCTTGGCCACACCATCCAAAGGCCAGACCTAAGTTTCTAACAAGAAACACTGTCTTTTAGCAGCAGCCCCAAGAGAGTTTGGGGAAGGGACGAAAAATCAGCCCACAGCTACATACAGCGTAATTGTGAAAGAGCATCTTTGGTGATTTGGTAACTTGCCCAGCAGCAAGGACACATCCTGTTTATCTGAGCACTACCTATATATTCTCATGGCTTCAGGGGTAGACATCCAGTCAACAGCATAGTCCCTCAAACGGAAGACACTTTGACATGTTTATACTGTGTTTTGGCACTAACTCGTTAAAAAAAAAATCCTGATTACCCAAAGCTTGTCCTCGAGGTCTGGTCACCCCATGTCATTGAAAAGCCTAGTGGGATTCATTCATGAACTTCCAGTCTTCTATAAAGGGCCGTTCATTCATAGCCAGGGCCGCTCTTTTTTTATGCGCTGGCAATTAAATAACTCTTTGTAAGTGGCAATGAGCTACTTGTTAAGTGGTCTTCACTAATGCAAGTGCAAACATGAGGTGAAATAGCCCTTTTTTCCCCCTCCTCCTGAAAGGGGTGATTTTTTTATGTTAAAGAAAATAAAAACTTAAAGGAATTTCAGTGAGATTCAGCATGTTCAATGCT
Source organism: Terrapene triunguis (assembly GCF_002925995.2). Lineage (NCBI taxonomy): Eukaryota > Metazoa > Chordata > Testudines > Emydidae > Terrapene > Terrapene triunguis. Next base: position 8,785,517 of record NW_020664420.1, on the reverse strand, counting down.
TGTTATTCCAAAATCCCCTTAACTGGAGTAAAACAAAAATTGTGAACTCCACGTATCTGACAAGTTACAGTTTGGGGTTTGGTTTTTTTACAATATGGCTTTCCTTTCCTGACTCTTAAAAAAAACAGTTAGTTAAATATCTTTTTTTTAAAAGTATACACATACAAAAAAATAATAATTAAAAAAACCCATGTGCTCAGAAATGTGTAGGAGGCTGGATTCTCACCTCTGTTACACCAATATAAATCTGGAGTGAAATCCATGGGACCTAATTCTGATCTAACATGGTTTTACAACAGAATCCGTTTCAGTGATCAGAATCTGGTCTTCAACCAAGTTACTTTCAGATTTGCACAAGTTCCATGAACTGTTCTGTGATTAACCTAATCTACTGTCTTTACTCAGGCAAAATTCCTGCAGCCTGGGTAGGGATGGTAGAGTCTGGCCCTTAAGGCAACACCACAAGGCATTGTTGTAAAAAGAAGAGCAGGATCTAGGAAGTCTGTGGAAAGAGAACTCTACATCCTGTCTGTGCCGTGAGATTTCGCTTTAAGGCCCGTGCAGAGGAGAGGGGAGGGAGAGAGAGACACACACAGCCTGCAATTTATCTGGGCTAAGCAATTAACATAATCTGAAAACTTCTTTCACTGACGTCTGTCTGAAAATTGCTGGGTGGACTGGCGGGCTGGGAAGATGAAAGGGAAGAATGCAGTCTGAGGGATTTTCTTTCACGCAATAGGGTGTAAGGGCCTTCTACCCAGATACGTTTCCTGGTTCTTTTTACTCCTCCCGCGCAATTTCCTCTCTCTCTTCCCTCCCCCCCGTCCCCCGTTTAATTTTTCCTTCATGGGGAGAGACTGCTTTTCCTGTCTCTTCACACAGGACAGTAGTGGAGTGTGACTTTCACAGACTCATTCCCCCCAGAAATGCGGTAGTACTACGCTGAGGTAGTTGCAGAAGGTTAGGGTAAAGGTAATTTGATACCCGGCTCAGTTCTTCCCAACCCCACTACGACCTCCTCTTCCCCCGCCCCTTCTCTCACTCAGCTTTTTTTCCTCTGCTTGCTGCTTATTTGGTGCCAGGTTTCAGTGGATTGAGTTAGATGAAACAAAGTATTGTGAGGCACCAAAGGGGGAGGTTGAAAGACCCATCGGGGCACACCTAAAAGTAGGCAGAATGAAGCCTGTAGACTCGCAAGGCTGTTTCCCTTTTACATAGCCCCATAAGTGCATTGCACCAACAGTTCCAGCCCTCCGCCCCCCAATCATGTTTTTAGTGAGTAGGTTAACAACAACTTACCCTTCTAGTTTCCAAACATGTGCAGTTGGGCCCATTTTTAGTAGCTGCTTCCAGCAACTGGAGAAATATTTTCCTCGCTGGCATAGAAGTGAGGAAATTAAAAGTGTGTGGCTGGATTTATTTTTTAAAAGCACAGTACTGTACTCTAAACAGACTCCAAAGACTTAAAAATGCCTGTGTTGGGGAAACAGGCATATTAATAGTCAGTAAAAAGCAGAGAAAATACAGCAACTGGACTGGCTAATTTAGCCACTCTACTCTCCTTCTGTCATTCTTTCTTCAGGATTTTATTGTGCTATATTAAGGCGCTTGTTTGTTCGGAAGAACTATCAGGCATTGTATCACTAGCAGTGGAATGGGTTTAGGGGATGTTGTAGTTTTAAGAGAATAAATAAGGAAATGTTATTTATTCCTCATAACAGAAGAACTAGTGGTCACCAAACTAAATTAATAGGCAGCGGATTTAAAACAAACAAAAAGAAGTATTTCGTCACACAATGCACAATCAACCTGTGGAACTCTTTGCCAGAGGATGTTGTGAAGTCCAAGACTGTAACAGAGTTCAAACAATAACTTGATGAATTCATGGAGGATAGGTCTATCAATGGCTATTCCAACCTGGCATTGGCCACTGTTGGAAGACAGGATACTGAGCTAGATGGAACTTCGGTCTGACCCAGTATGGCCATTCTTATGTTGTATGTAAGAGATCTTTACGTGTGTGTGTAGATTTATTTTGGGAAAGTAATATTATTTTCTAGATTTCAGCTCTGAACTTGCTTTTTGTTTGTTTGTTTTTTGTTTAAATAAAATATTAGAGATTAATAGGTTCCAGGTCTTAACATATCTATAAAAGCTGGAAAGATATTAGTGAAGCAGCACAGAGCTGATGGACCTAGCTAGTGCTGTTATGAGAGTCATAAGATACCCCCCATTTCCCCTTCCTTTTCTGTCCTTTCATCCCATCTCAATCCCAGTAGCAGCAACTGTGGCTTAGCTGCTAGCAGGAGGGATAGATTGAAAGAGGAGGGAAGGTCTAAAAGAACTGACTTTTTTTTTCCTTTTCTTTTTTTTCTTTTTTGTTAACAAATGCAAGACTTCCGGTCTCCACCCTGCCACCACAAACCACAGTCTAACTGCAGTTCAGTCAGATTTATAGTTCATCTGACGTCTGAATCGTAGCATTTATTACCAGGGTTCCAGCTATAGGCGTAAATAGGCTCTGTAAATTATAGCAGATGATCTGTTGTGCCCTCCATTCCTGTTGAGCAATGTTTAACTTGCCTTTTATGGCTCCCCTTTTGGGGGGAAAAATTATATATCAACAAAGCTTGTCTAGGCTTAAAGCCTTTGAAAGCAAAGTGATCTATGGAGTGTGTGAGGCTGTGGGTACCTTAGCCCTCATCCTGGTTTACCCACACTTCACATAGAAAAAAAATCTCTGCGGCTGATTAGCAGCTCCAGTATTATGTTATCCACATTGATTTACTGTTGCTTAAATTGATTCGCTGCAATGAGGGTTTGAGGGTGGGGAAGAAATCAGTTACTGTAGGTGCGCAGCAGTTTTCATCTCCCAGAGCATTTCACGGGGTATGTCTTCACTGCAGAGTTAACTCAGGTGATAGGCAGTGTGAGCTGAGTACTCAGGTTAGCCTGGCCTAGATGCCTGCAGGGTCATCCCCGAGTTACCGTGTCTTCACTGGTGCTGCACTCACCCGCATGTCTCGCTAGGACATCTGGGGGCACATCCTATGCTTCTCTGTGCTGCAGTAAATCGAGCAGCTCTGTGATTCTTTCCCAGTGAATTGTGGGAAGGCATTGGAGGACTATCAGCACATGAGTGGTTTTAACCTGTGTCCTCACTGCAAAGTGGGTGAGTTATCAGCCCAAGTGAAAGTAAGGTATCACTGCACTCGGGTGAGAGATTTTTGTGTGTGTGGCTGGAGCAGGGGGGATTAGGGGCAGCACCTTAGTAAGAGTCTGGGATAGCTGCAGTGAAGACAGACCCATGGACATCAGCTAACTACTGCCTACAACACCCCTGCAAGGTGGAATATTTCACCCTCGTTTTAGAGCTGAGGAAACTGAGGCAGAAAAGACCAGCTACTAGCAAGGCTGCAGAGGACATGGGAATTGGAGCACAGATTATAATGGCAAGAGTTAATTGGCGCCCACCCCTGTATTTAAACCACTAAGTCAGGCCTCTCTTTCCATGGGCCTGTCTACACACAAAAATTATGGCACTTTAAACTATATCAGCATAGTTGAAGAGATACAGTCCACTCATGTAGATGCAGTAACACTGATATAAAGGGACTTATACCAATGTAGTTTATTCCTGTTCAGGAAGTGGAATAAGCTATATCAGTGTAAGGAACCTTCATACTGGTATAACTGAAATATCCAATTTCTACTGTTATAACTGTTTCAGTAAAAAATTGCACCCAAAATGGTCATATTAGTACAACTCTGGGTGTAGATCTCTCTCTTAATCTCTCTTTATGGTTAAAAGGCCAGTTTTTCATCTGCACAAAGTGCCTAAATTCATTTGAAAATCTGCCCCAAAGAGACTGAGAGTAGAGCTGGGAGTCAGGTTCTGTTCCTGGCTTTCCCAAAAGCTCACTGTATGACTTTGGCAAAATCATTTAGGATAAAATTTTCAAAAGCACCTGAGTGACTTAGGAGCCTAGTAGTCCTATGACATAGGATCCTAAGGCAAAATCCTCAAAGGTATTTAGGTGCCTCACTTCCCTGGTGCCCTCTGAGAGTATGGGCCTACATGCTTTTGACAATGGGACTTAGGCTCCGGGTCTTGGCTATGGATAATGATAATAATCACAGGTCATTGAAATGCATTGTCAGAGCTATGGGAAGAGGGTAATCTGTAAGTGCTCAGGATTTATAAGGTTATTTATCTCTGTTGTAATAAATCTCTCTCTTTTTCCCCCCCCTCTCTCTATAGATTCCCAAGTTCTTCAGGGGCCGGGGGATCGGTCACACTGGTGCGTGGTGGCATACTGGGAAGAAAAAACGCGTGTGGGCCGGCTGTATTCTGTCCAAGAGCCCTCCCTGGATATCTTCTATGATCTACCTCAGGGGAACGGCTTCTGCCTCGGACAGCTCAATTCAGACAACAAAAGCCAGCTGGTGCAGAAAGTCCGCAGCAAAATTGGCTATGGCATCCAGCTGACTAAGGAAGTGGACGGCGTGTGGGTATACAACCGCAGTAGTTACCCTATCTTTATCAAGTCGGCCACACTGGACAACCCCGACTCCAGGACGTTGCTGGTTCACAAAGTTTTCCCAGGATTTTCCATCAAGGCTTTTGACTATGAGAAGGCATACAGCTTACAGAGGCCTAACGACCATGAGTTCATGCAGCAGCCATGGACCGGATTTACTGTTCAGATCAGCTTTGTGAAAGGCTGGGGCCAGTGCTACACAAGACAGTTTATCAGCAGTTGCCCATGCTGGTTGGAGGTTATTTTTAATAACCGATGACTTGAGACAGAGTGGACTCATGACATTATAACTACTTTGCTGCTAATATTTCCTTCTGAGTGCTTGCTTTTCATGCAAACTTTTTTGTTTGTTTGTTTGTTTTTGTGTTTTGTGTTTTTTCCCCCCCTCCCCTGTTTTGAGAAATAGCTTATGGAAAGATTTTTGCCTTGGTATTTTGATAAATATATATTTTTTTTAATGTGTGAATGACCAATAACTCAGAAGGGGGAGGAGAAGGTGTGGGAGGGGATTACATAAAATAATCATTTAATGCCTCTGAAATTATTACCCCAAGCGATTGGTGGAATTCAGTCACACGCTGTTTGTTACAGCTCCCTCATAAAAAGGGTTTATACATATGTTTTTGACACACCAGAGGTCTTCTGCTGCCAGACGTCTCGTCGTCCCCCTGGTCCTGCTGAGTGCGCACACACACTGGGCTGTCTTGCTGCAGCTTCTGCCTAGAGCCGTGGCACATTCCCGCTGCTACTTGTTGAAGCTCAGCACCTTCACTCCTGTGATGGTAAGCCAAGTTCCCCCTCAGTGGCGACCACCCTGCATTGTCCCTGACAGAACAAATGTATGTGCCGGTGCACCCAGGAGGCATCAGGAGCCAACGCAGCAAAGTGAAACCGTATCGTTCAGTTCTTTGCTCCTTTTTTTCCCCCCTTCTTCTTCTTCTTTCACGTATGCTTGTTGCTTTATTTAAAGATCACGTCTTGTCACTGTTATGCCAACAGTCCATGGTGGCAGCATGGGTTTTGGAAGACGCATGCCCACACTTTGAGTGCTTTTATTGTTTTATTGATACTATGAGGAAAAAAAACATGCATGGCCCATGCTTTTCAATTTGAGCTGAGATGCAACCTTGGTGAGAAAACATAAGCCTACAAAAGGAAAGCAAACAAACAACAAAAAAATGCGGGGGGTGGGGAATGTATTCATGATCTTTGGTCCATCGTAACCTGCCGTGATCAGGTTAGAGCGGTACCCGTCGTATCCAGAAATGCAGTCGCTCTTTCATTTCTTCTTGAATTCATACGCTAGTATGATACTTTTACACTGTTCTTAGCTCAATGAGCATGTTTAGACCTTAACATAAGCTATTTTTCTAAATATAAAGGTTTAAATGAACAAGAGAAGCATTCTCATTGGAACTTTAGCATTGTAGTGCTTTGGAAATAAAACAAAAGAAAATGAAAAAAAAAAAAAGGACTCCTTCAAAAAAAACCCTTGAGATTTATTAAAGAAAAAATGTATTTTATGTTATATATAAATATATTATTACTTGTAAATATAAAGACTTTTATAAGCATCATTATTTATGTATTGTGCAATGTGTATAAACGAGAAAAATAAGAAAGATGCACTTTGCTTTAATATAAATGCAAATAACAAATGCCAAATTAAAAAAAAAAACAAAAAACACGAGATTGGTGTTTTTTTCTATGGGTGTTATCATCCAGATGAATGTTTTTTCTAAAGGAGTTTATGTTCCATTAAAAAATAAAAATGTACACTTGAGCTGACATTGTGCAGAGTGACTCTTTTATGGGTGGGGGTGGGGTAGATGGGGGGGAAAAAAGCCTACCTGGAGCTGGGTCTAAGTACCCAACTATGGGATCTAGCAGACATTACTATTTAACTAAGGGGGGAATGACTCTCACAATATGGGCGCTGCTCAAGGAGTCAGGTTTCGGAGGGAGTGTTGGCAGGTTGGGGACTCAGGAGATGGGACATCAATTCCTGGCTCATCTGAAAACTTTGTGTGTGATTTTGGACAAGTCACTTCATCTGATCTTCAGTGTTGCCAGCAACATGCTGGATTTCTTCCAATGCTGGCCTCAGCTGCCGCTGGTTAGTGCTGCTACTACCCCACTCTGCTTCCCAGTGAGTGGGAGCAGAATCTGGACAGAATGGGAGGCAGAGCACATGACCAGGCTGGGGAGAAGAGGGGGAATAGGGCAAAGATAGGGGACAACTGGCTACACCCCCAAGCCCATCCACCCAGCCCAGACACTTGGAGATCAGGAACTTTGCCTCTTTCCCACCTCAGTGGGCATATGAGCCCTCTGCCAATTACTGTAGTTTCTGAGCACCTCATGCTCTTTCATGTATTTATCCTCAAAACACTAGTGTGAGGTAGAAGGTGCTGTCATTCCCCAGTTTACAGAGGGGAACCTGAGACCCAGAGAGGCTCGGGGACGTGCCCTCGGTCACCCAGGAAGGCTATAGAAGAGCAAGGGTCTTGAATCTGGTCTCCCAAGTTCTCAGTGCCCTAAGCACTGTACCATGCGCTTCTCGTAGTGGTCACAACTTGGCAACGTGTCAGCCATTACGGGGAGAAAAAACATGCTCCATCCGCCCTCCATTGCATTGTGCAATTCCCACTGAAAAGCAGGCGGACCGGTATGCTCTATGATTAGCCAGTTAACTAAGGAGCAAAGGGATACCTCTTGGAGCGTGGCGTTACGGTGGGTGTCAGAGTGCCTCGTACTGCAAGTACATAAGGCTAGTGTTCAGTAACTAACTTATTGGATCCAGGCCCTAGGTTTTAGCAGTGAGACTAGCTATAAGCTTTACAACAGGAGTGCAGGGAAGACGTTGGGGGGGGGGGGGGAGAGATTACAAACTTTTACATGTGTATCCAAAAGTGGAGACCAAAAAATTCCAGGGCCAAGTGTTTAGTAAATACACCTTTTATCATAAAGTCTTGCACGCTGGCTAGCTGTGGTACTATGAAAATGCATCCATCCCCCTCTGGGCTGGAGGGCAGTCACCAGCTAGCACAGAGAACCCTGGGCTGTGAAGGGGATGGGAAATTTTAGTCAAAGACACTGGCATGATGGCTACTGTCGTGGACAGTGTTCTGTCATTTTAAGGGTCATGCTAAGCAGGCAGGCCGTTCCATTTTTAAGGGCTCTGCTGAGAGAGCCACACACAACAGTTCGCATAGTAACTCAGCCTTAGTACCTCCGGGAAGAAGGGCTGAGTCACATTTGACTGCGACGTGGCAGGGCAGTGAGGCTGATAAAACTGAGGCAAACCTTGGGATACTGGCCAGTTTCCGGTGGATGGCAGCTGGATGCCTCATGTTCTAAGAACTTGGGAAGCAGGTGAACCATGTCTGGCCACCAGGATGGGTTTAGGGCCAATGGGAAACACGTTGTGACACTTGGCTGGAGGGTGACTCACCCTGGCCCATCTCCCTACTGCTAGAAACCATCCCTGCTACCCTTAGCTATACACTGTCCAATCTCTTTCTGCCAGTTCCCATCTCAGCCCGTGGCTCAGCGGGCATTCAGGTTAATGGAATGGGAGTGGGCCTGGACAGAATTGCCAGCAGCAATGGGGTATTGGGTCAGGCATTAGGGCACTTTCAGGCTTCAGCAGGAGGACAGGCGTATTGAGAGGGTATTGAATCATTGTGGATGGGGGGGTTATGTCACTTGGGTGTGTAAAGAGAAGGGAGGACAAGCTGGGGGGTAAATTGAAGGCACAGTATGGATTGTGCTGCTAAAGGTAGCAGGGCAGCTTTCAGGGAAGGCAATGCATGGAGCTAGGAAAGAAAATTATGGTGGGGTTGTCACATTTCAGGGCTCTGGGAAAATCCTGTTCCATGTTAGGGCAATTTCTGATTAACAGCATGTACCATGTTTGGCTGCTGAGCTGATCCTGTCTGGCAGCGGCTTGGTTACAGCTGCGAGGGCCAATCACTGCTTTCTTTGAAAGGGAATTTGGCACCAACAAGCATTTGAAGCTCAACATTAGTCCTGGTGAAAAGCGGCAGAATCCTGATGCCTGAAGTCCAGACAGGTACAACATGAGACTTAGCGGTGCAGGCTTCCTTCTAGCCACCATCCCTGGGTGAGGAGATATTCAGTCTCTAGGCCCTCTCAGTTCCCAGCCTTTTCAATGACTCAGCCCTGGAAAAGGGATGCCAGTTGTGATAGTGTTTTTGGTGACATAGTTTATAAATGCCTAGACTAGGAGAAGCTCTTTAAGCCAGGGACTGTGTTGTCCTATATGTTTGAACAGCATCCCGCATGATGGGGATCTGATCATGACTGAACCCTCTGGGAAATACAAATCAAATATGTATTTCACTAGGAACTGACTGTGACCTCACTTGGGCGCATTTCACCCTGGCCACCAGACAGTCATCAAAATAACTGTCTGTCAGGTGCTAGGTTTGAACTGGAGACCAAAAGATAAAAGGCACAGTATCCCATTACCAGCCCCCAGCCTTTCCTCGTTAAACAGGGTGTCGGTGTCAAAGTTAGTGATTCTTTAAATGCTATTGTTGTTATTCAGCCTTGCTTGATATGCTCTTAAGTGACGGCTAAGGGCTTGTCTACACTACCGCGCAGGGTTGATCTAAGATACGCAACTTCAGCTATGTGAATAGCATAGCTGAAGTCGATGTACTTAGATCTACTTACCGCGGTGTCTTCACTGCGGTAAGTCAACAGCTAACACTCTCCCATCGACTCCACTTGCGCTCTTCGTTCTGGTGGAGTACCGGAGTCGACGGGAGAGAGCTCAGCAGTCGATATATCGCGTCTATACTAGCTGTGATAAATCGTCCCCCGCTGGATTGATCACTGCCCGCCGATCCGGCCGGTAGTGTAGACAAGCCCTTAGAGGTCAAATGTTGTAGAAACTTCATTGAGACCATAATTCAGTTTGTTTTCTTAGTATTCTCTGCCGGCCGATGTGAAATATTCAATTATCACATCACAGCTTTTGCATGGCCCAATGGCCAGTCTAGCTGAGAATGCTAGTTTTTGCTAGAGGTTCAAATTTATCTGCATTTCTAAGAAATTCATATGGGGCTAGATTCACAAAGGGATTTAGGCTCCTAACTGCCACTTTAGGCACCTAGGTCCAACATATAGCTCCTCAAAAACCCTGCTCAGCTGCTGCCTAACCCCATAGGGGCTTAAAATCCCTGGGCAACTAAGTCAACTAAATCTCCACTGATAAAGACCGTCCCCCCTTTCCTCTCCCCCTCCCGCAAAATCTGCCAGTGAGCATGTGAATAGCTGTGTCAGTCCTAACGTTCAGAGCCTAGATCACACCTATGGCTATGGCTACACTACAGAGTGTACAGCAGCGCCACGCTACCCATGCAGAGGTGCCGTTGTAGCACTTAGTGCAGAGAGCTCGCCCGGCTACTTAATTGTTTCAGTCCCTCTGAGTGGCGGTAGCTATGTCAGCGGGAGAAGCTCTCCCACCAATATAGCGCTGTCCGCACTGGTGTTTAGGTTGGTGTAACTTACATCGCTCAGTGGTGGGGGGGGGGCTTAGTTGCACCCCTGAGTGACATAACGTGCACCGATATAAGTGGGAGCATAGATATAGCCTTTGCCTTGCTACTGAACGTCGTCGTAGTGCGCACATGGCCTGTGTGTCAGAAGGAACCTCAAGCTTCACCTGTCTTGCTAACAGAACGGGCCCCACACAAACCACTGCTGCAGGAGGAGGTGAGCGACCGACCCACGCTCGCAGACACCCCCCTCACACAGACGCACACTTACAGCAAACAGACAGGATGTAGGAGACCCGCGTCTAAATCCTCTCTCTGCCTGATACAGAGCAGTGATTCATATATGCACAGATTCCAAGGGCAGAAGGGACACCTGTGCTCATCAAAGCTGACCTGTATACACAGGCCACAGAACTGCCTCAAAATAATTCCTAGTGCAGATCTTTTAGCAAAACATGCAATCTTGATTTTAAAATGGTCAGTGATGGCGAATCCACCACAAAACCAAGGTAAATTGGTCTCCCAATTAACATTTTATGCCTTATTTCCACTGAATTTGTCTAGCTGCAACTTCCAGCCCGTGCATCATGTTATACATTGCTCTACGTGTAGATACTTATAGACTGTAATCAAGTCACCCGTTGAGCTTCTCTTTGTTAAACTGCACAGATTGAGCTCCCTGCGTCTATCTTTATAAGGCATGTTTTCTGATCCTTTACTCTTTCTTGAGGCTCTGCGCTGTACCCCTCCAGAGTACCAACATCCGTCTTGAATTGTGGGCACCCGAACTGGACACCATATTCCAGCAGCAGTTGCACCAGTGCCAAATACAGCCAAAATAACCTCTCCTCCTACTTGAGCTTCCCCTGTTTGTGCCGCCAAGGAGCACATTAGCTCTTTTGGCCACAGCATCTTATTTGAACTCATGTCTCCCACTTGACTATCCTAACCACTGGGCTATGGAGTCTTTCTGGTGTTGTCTCTGGCCCAATGGATATTTCATTATTTATACAAAGTGGAACAGCTTCAACAGGAGAAGCTGAACGAGACTAGAAAGCTACACACCAGAGCTGGGCAGAACATTGCCAACCAGCATGAATATTTAGTACTTATGTGGCACTTTTATTTTGAAAGGGAGACGTCGCATCTTTCAGTGGTTAAAGCAAAGGACTCGCTCTGTGGGACCTTGGACAAGCCAGTTTAAAAAAACCAAACAAACCTCCGTGCCTCAGTTTCCCCTTCTGCAAAATGAGGACTACCAAAGCCACATACTGCTACGGGTTGATTTATTCATGTTTGTACAGCAGACTGAGCACCTTGGATGTAGTGTGCAAAGAATTATAGAAACTTTATGAACTTTAACTAAATCAGCCTCATGACAACCCTGTGGGGTAGATGATATCCGTTCCATTTTTACAGATGGGGAAAATGAACCAGAGAAGTTAAGTAACTAGCTCAAGGCCACAGATGGTGTCAGTGTCAGAGTCAACATTAGCTCTCGGGAGTGCTGAGCAGTAATTGCAGAGCGCAATAAAGTAGGTACAAACCATCTAACTTTTTGCTGATCAATCACGTGAAAAATGCTTGAACCGTCAAGCTGCTGAGACTAGAATAGGGTCAATAATGTTTCATGTACCACAAGGAGCAGAGCGAGGCTGAAGAAAAAGTGTTTGTTATTAAACTTTGTTTTAAGCCCAGTGCTGCAATCCCAGCAGATTCCCCCAGGCTAAATCAGTTTGGGCACTGGACGGGAGTCTGCCAAATTCCTGCCAGGAGCTGCAGGAAGTGGTGTTGGTGGTTCATTAGGCGGTGTCTTCCTCTGAGCCAAATACCAAATTCATGGTCTACCACAGAACTAAGGGGCACTGTGCACTCAAGGAGCCTCCTTGCCCACATGCTCAGGGTCTAACTGATCACCATATTTGGGATCAGGAAGGAATTTTCCCCTGGGGTCAGATTGGCAGAGCCCTTGGGGGGGGTTTTGCTTCCTCTGCTGCATGGGGCATGAGTCACTTGCAGGTTTAAACTAGTATAAATGGTGAATGCTCTGTAACTTGAAGTCTTTAAATCATGATCTGAGGACTTCAGTAATTCAGCCAGAGGTTAGGGTCTATTAAAGGAGTGGGTGGGTGAGGTTCTGTGGCCTGCAATGTGAAGGAGGTCAGACTAGATGATCATGATGGTCCCTTCTGGCCTTAAAGTCTATGAGACATGAAACTAAGGCCCTAACTACTTGTAGTTAACTATCAAGGCTCTGTCCACCGCTCTAATTATGTGTGTCCATCAGACAGCTCTTTAATATCAATATTGACCCTGGTTCATAAGTGAGTACAGAAGACTACCAGTTTGGAATGGAAGCATTTTAAACTCATTGTCCTCTGGAGTAAATGATGCCACAAAGTGCAGAGAAATAGTGAATCCAAGCCCTCTATGAATAAACATTCAGCATTGTCTTATTGTTTCTGGAGCTGGTCTATCTGTCTGCACCTATTCTCTCTTGCCTTATACGTACATTGTATGCTCATTGGGGCAGGCATTGCTCACTGTTTGTACAGCACCTCGCACAGTGGGGTCTTGCTGCATGACTAGATCCCCTAAGCGCTATGGTAATACAAACAATAATTGCTTTACATGATTGTTTGCTGATGGCTTATCTACACAAGCAATTTCCACCAGTTTAATTTAAATCAATTTTAAAACCAATTTAATTAAATCAGTGCAAAGCCCTGTGTAGACACACTGATCTCGGTTTACGAGTGGTTTCTTGCAGTTTAGTGTAAGTTGTAAATCAGGACAGCGCCAATTAAATCAACGCAGCTACACCAATTTATTACAAGTATTTATTCGTACTGCAGTAGCGGCTAGTGGTCCCAGCCAGGGATTGTGGTATTGGGGACTGAGTCTTTAAGGGTTGAGGTTTCCAGATAGAGTCTGGGCTGGGCGCTGCAGTAAAAGGCCATGTTGTTGTTCTGCATGCCCAGTTAGAACTGGTCACAGAAATCACGCAAAGCTGCTTAAGCATTGTGTTATCACTGAACACCACAGAAATCAGGGTCCCATTCTGCTAAGCGATTAGACAAATACAACAAAAAGCCCCAAAGACCTTACAATCAGGGTATAAGACAAGGGACACGATGATACAGAAATCTGCCAGGGGCTTATCTCTGATCTCAAATGTGTCAGTGTATAGCAGAGTCCTTGAGGCAGGCAGTTATCTGAAGTGAACACTGAGTCCAGAATTCTGGAGGGGGCCGGCTAACCCAAGAAAATCTCCCACTGAAGCCAGCTGGAGTGTTACCTGAGCAAGGCTGGCTGGATCAGGCTTTAATAGGGTCCAGATGTCATCCAAGAGCACGTCAGACTAAATTACCTCCAACCTGTGCATAATCCACCCCATTTCCTGATTTAGACCTTGCTTCTGCCTGGACGGCGTCATGTTACATAACACAGTGCAATGGCTGGAAGTCAAAGCTGATTCTCAAGCTGGATACTTGCTGGCAAGTTCCAGATCGGCCCATCCTGTGGTGTAGAAGCTAAAGCATCCACGACATCTGAGAAGCGATTTGCCAGCTATTTGAATTATTTCAGAATAGCCTGGCACAAACCTGCTGCTGCCACCTTTGGCCATGCTGCTTGCAGGTCTCCTCACACTGCCTAGCCAATGGTACTCAGGGTGGTACCCCATATGGAACCCCACTGATTTCAGTGAGATTCTGCACTGGCGTAAGGGTCTACCTCTGCTGAGCACTTACAGGATCAGGTCCTGTAGAGTGCAACCTTCTGTAGGCCAAGAAGCAGGTCAGTTCCTCATGACAGGCCAGGGCAGATAGATATGTGTGTCTTTCCTTTGGAGGCCTCACCTAACTCCTCCCTGGCCTACACTTCCAACATAGTCTCTTATCATAGAATCTCAGGGTTGGAAGGGATCTCAGGAGGTCATCTAGTCCAACCCCCTACTCAAAGCAGGAGCAACCCCCAGACAGATTTTTGCCCCAGATCCCTAAATGGCCCCCTTAAGGATTGAACTCACAACGCTGAGTTTAGCAGGCTAGTGCTCAAACCACTGAGCTATCCCTTCCCCCCCAACACCTCTTCTTCACCGGTGGTGGACCACCCTGTGTGTCCATTTCTCCCACAACCATCTCTGTGCCTATTTCCACACTGTTCCCTGCACATGCACCGTCCATTCAGGTCCTGCTCACCACAGCACTACCCTCTTCTCATTCCTTTTCCTACCGTCTCCTTACTTCCGTGAAGCCCACAAGAAATGAGTCGGCATTACTGCACTGGGCTTCTCAGTGCATCCGTGACTCCTCCATGTCTAGCTTGCTTAGATTGCCAGGCCTACCTTTTTGAAAGTGACTAGTGATGATCAGAAAGTGCTGAGCAAACAACCTCTGAAAACCAGGTGCTTGTAAGGTGTCTCAGGTTGGGTACCCAAAATTACTAGTCACTTCAGAAAATGTATTATTATCACTATTTATTATCTGTAGTATGATAGTGCCTGGAGGCCCCCAACCATGATCAGGACCCAATTGTGCTCAGTGCTGTTCATACACATTGTAATCTCATCAGTGTAGGGACTGCCTCTTACTGTCTACCGAGAGAAGACAGAGCAAGGGAGGGATGGGGAAACAGAGTCACAGAGCGGGGGAGTGCATGGATGAGGTGAGCTCGTGGATGAAGAACAACTGGCTGAAGTTGAACCCCAGCAAGATAGAGGGGATGCAGGTGAGCAGAGGAAAATACTCTGAAGAGCTTGCAGCCCCGGGGCAGTCTCTATTGGTTGAAGATACACAGCCACAGTCAGGCAATTCAGGCTATGGCTAGGTGTACTCTTCAATTCCTCGCTGACGCTGAATGCGCATGTAGCAGAATCCACAAGTAACACTTTACCGTGTCTGCTTGGCTCGGAGACTCTATCCCTTCCTGGGGATGAAGACCTGGCCTCTCACCTGCATTACAACAATGTGATATACCTGGGGATGAAGTCGTCAGCACTTAGGAAACTCTAGCTGTTCAGACCACGCGCCTTAACAACACAGGCTGCTGCAAAGGTGTAATACTTGTCCTCCATGGGCGGCGGGTGGAGCCCCACTTAGGGGATGCTAGCCCCCAGCTCTGCCCCTTCCGCCCCACCCCCAGGAACTGAAGGCCCGACACACCCTGCCCCTCCCCTGTGGCTGGAGGAGTGCCGAGCGCCTCCCTCCGTCCAGACGAAGGAGCCCTGGGCTGGCCGAAACCCCGAGCCTCGCCCCCGCACCTGCCTGGATGTGCCCTGAGGCACACCCCGCCTCCCCCCGCCACCTGCCAGGAGATGTTCTGAACCCTCCTCCTCCCACCTGCCCAGAGGAGCCTGGGCCAGCCGCAGCCACGCTTCCCCTCCCCAGAACCCAAGCTGCTGTGGGGAAAAGTCTCTCACTCTCGTCTGAAGAAACTTTTGATATGCCCCATGCAGGTTCTGGGGTGGCTGAGGAGGCGGTATTTGCTACTCAGCTTCCTGGGTTCATCAGTAATCTCCCTGGAGTCCCTGATGAACCCAGGAAGCTGAATAGCACATACCATCTCCTCAGCCACTCTGGAACCTGCATGGGGCATAATAAAACAAAAACTTCCCCCCAAAACACCACAACCCGGGGTCTGCTGGTAGCGGCAGTGCCCGTCAGGCAGCGCCTCCCCTGGCCTATTATACCCACCGCCCAAACTGTCCTCCACTGGTTTCCTATAGAATTTTGTATCAAGTTCAAGGTCTCAGTCCTTATCTTCAAAGCACTCCCTGGCCTGAGCCCATGGTAGCGAAAAGACCATCTAAATCTCTGAAATGATGATCATGTTCAATAACTCTGCTCCTTTGGAACAATGGAACTCAACTATAATAGTAAAGCTTGTCCGTGGCGGAGACAGAACTGTCTCCAGGGGTGGTCTGAGACCGTGTAAAGAATGCCCCCAGGAACTAAGGACCATCACAAACCTCACCACTTTCTGCTCCAAGTGCAAGGTGGGTGTTTCCTTGACCTGGTCTTCTCTTACATAAACACCTAGCAACAGGTAGTCTTATATTAAAAACCAACAAAAAACCCACCACGCCCTACTGCAACAAGACACTCCGCTGCACATGCGTCTCCTTCTGAGGCGAGGAAGGGAGACCAGATAACATGTGACAGATGTGTAACCATATTGCTCAATGCACTACTGCGAGGCCCTCAGCTACCACAGTAATACGCTCAGTATAAGAATCTATGTAGAATAGAAAAATTGTGACTTGCCCAAGAGCAGATGTTTGTCCAGTGGTTGAGCCGGGAATAATACCCAGGTCTCCTGATTGCCAACCCAGTGCCCTAGCTTTTTGGGGCTTGGGCTAACTGCATTTTGTGCCTTGTGTACACACTCATAACAATAATGAATAATACGTGGCATCATTTAAAAAAAATGTGGACTAAGTTTATTCCAACAAACCAGTTTCTCTCACAGCAGCCCAGATTTCAGTGGTGCTGTTTAACCACCAAGATTAGGCATTTAGAGGTTACCACAGTGTGGTTAGTGGCATCAATTTTTTGTTGTCTTTTTTTTTTCCCCCTCCAGCGGAAGCATGACTCTCCGCTGAGCCCGTTCCAGGGCTGTGGTGCAAACATCTCTTCTGTGTCATGCCTTTCTCCTAATTCCTCTCATTTCTTAGCAGATGATTTGCTTGACTGGGGGAGAATGTTCTCACTTCCTTTGCAGCCTGTAACTAATGTGTGTGGAAAAAACACACCTAAGGGGTTAAAAAAACACCCCCAAGGGAACTGATTGAATCAGACTTTCACCTGGGGAAGGCAATCTATCATCTGACCTGTTAGCTCCCTAGTATGAGCTATACAAATCTAGAGGAAGGGTGGGTTTCACATGCAGGACAGTGATGGGGTGTGAATTTAAGGCAAGCAGGGAGTGCAAAGAGCATTCAGTCAGGACAAGGAGCAGGGACAGCGGCAGTAGATGTGCTTGAGGAAGGGATGGACAGCTCTCTTGCTGTGCACTCAGGGGAATATGTTACAGGGCCATGCTGAGGCTGAGGCTGTGTTATAGGGTCAGAGCAAGTGGGGGGGCCCCTCCCCACCCCTGTGGTCCCATCCCATTCCACCCCTTCTGCCTGTAGCCCCGCCCACAGCCCCACCCCTTTCTGCCCCTTCCTCAAGGTCCCACCCAGCCAGGGTCCCCCCCATTCCACCCGCCCCTCAACCCTTTGCTCCTGTCTGCCCGCCCCCCCACCCACTGCAGCCCCAAGACTGGAGAAGCTCTGTTCCCACGCCACGGCCCTGGGGCCGCAGCGGGGAGTGAGCGCTCCTCCAGTCCCAGAGCCACAGCGGGGGTCCGGGTGCTGGGGCTTCCCCCAACATCCCCTGCGCTTCTGCAGAGGACCAGGGTTGAGGTGCTGGGGCTTCTCCAGCGCTTCTGCTGTTCCAGACCCGTAATCTATGTTGTTGCCCTTCTCTTTACTTTTTCCAATTCTAATATATCTTTTTTGAGATGGGGTGACCAGAACTGCGCGCAGCATTCACGGTGTGAGCGTCCCATGGATTTATATTGTGGCATTATGATATTTTTTGTCTTGTTATCTATCCCTTTTCAACATGCTGTTAACTTTTTTGATTGCCACTGCACACTGAGCAGATGTTGTCAGAGAACAGTCCATGATTTCTTTCTTGAGTGGTAACAGCTAATTTAGACCCCAGCATTTTGTATGTATAGCTGGGATGATGTTTCCCAATGTGCATTACTTTGCATTTATCAGCACGGAATTTCATTTCCATTTTGTTGCCCAGTCCCCCCGTTTTGTGAGATCCCTTTGTAACGCTTTGCAGTCAGCTTTGGACTTAACTACCTTTTTGTATCAGCTACAAATTTTGCCTCCTCACCGTTTACCCCTTTTTCCAGGCCATTTATGAATATGTTGAACATTTATGAATATGTCTCCTTCAATAATTCATCCTTCAGGGTCTCCCTCAAAATACTAAAGGTTGGACGAGCTATACTTTCATTTTTTGCTCCATATACATATACTTCCCTGTATGTTCAGATGTTTGGTTGTTCTTTCAGCGTGCTGTCCCAGTTCTGTGCAGATAGCGGAGATAGCAGGCTCCGATCGAACGACCCAATAAATCCACAGATTCGGTTCATAGCGAAGGAACTTGATCATGTTTATTGTCAACGAAGCATGGTCCTAGTGCCCAGGATCCATGGTTACAGGTACACTAACATATGTATGCCCGTTGCAATGGACTAGCTCCGTTAATGGTGGGACTTTCCATTATCCCCTAGGCCAGCTAAAGACACTCCCTCTGAGACTCCATTTTATACACCAATACAAACAAGTTACGCATTACTCCTGATGTATCTTGGTGCCACCCTCTGACATATTTGGTTGCCACCCATTACCTGGTACATGTTGGTTTGATCAAAACATCTCTATCCATCATGCTGTCCTCCTGACCTCAACTTTAGGATGGGTTAGTGTGTTCCTGTTATTTTTGGGGAATGTGTTTGGTATTGAGGTGTTCTGGTACCACCTTTCAGCAATTGTGAAAAATCAGGACAGGGGGTGGGGTAATAGGAGCCTATATAAGAAAAAGATCCAAAAACCAGGACTGTCCCTATAAAATCGGGACATCTGGTCACCCTACTCCGGGGACACTAGAACCATAGGTGCTGGAATGAGGGGTACTGGGGCTGCTGCCACACCCCTGGGCTTGAAGTGGTTTCTATCATATACTGGTTTACAGTTTGGTTCAATGGTTCTCAGCACCCCTCCATACACATTGTTCCAGTGCCCCTGACTAGGACTTAGGTGATACCTCCCCGCGCCCCCGGCCCTGTGGGCTTGGGAGAAAGTTGCAAAAAGGAGCCAGGCAGAGACTCAGACAGCAGGGGCAGAAGCAGCCAAAGCAGGATCTTTGGAGAACTCTCTACAGTTGTGAGTGGACTTTCTCTGCCCTGTGCTGTTTGGCTGGTTGCACCAACCCTTCCTTGGCCCCTCCATCACAGTCTCTTCACCTCGGTGTCACTCTTCTCCCCATCCCTGTCCCCTTCAATGTCCCTCTCCCTTCCCTGTAGGGTGACCAGATGTCCCGATTTTATAGGGACAGTCCCGATATTTGGTGCTTTTGCTTATATAGGCACCTATTATCCCCCACATCCTGTCCCGATTTTTCACATTTGCTATCTGGTCACCCTACTTCCCTGTGGCTGATCCCCTCCTGCTAAACTTACCCCAAAAAAATAATAATTGTGGCACTAACATGACTTTTGGTGCGATCCCATTGTTTGTTCATCTGGCGCGTTCTACTTCTTTCCCCACCCTGTGTCTGTCTTGTCTAGTTAGACTGTACGCTCCTTGGGGCAGGGACCATCAAACAGGGACTCTGTCTGGACAGTACCTAGTGCAGTGGGGTCCTGAGCCATGACTGGGGCTCCTAGATACTACTGTGATACACATAAATAATAACAAAAATAGCGTGAGCTCCTGGCCATAGATTTATAGACATTAAGGCCAGAAGAGGCCATTAGATCATCTAGTCTGACATCCTGTATATCACAGTCCATTAAATTTCACCCAGTTGCGCCTGCATTGAGCCCAATAATTTGTCTGACTGAAGCGTGCCTTCCAGAAAGGCATCTACTCTTGAGCTGAAGACATCCCCCACTTCCCTTGCTAGTTTGTTCCAATGGTTAACCGCCCTCATTGTTAAAAATTAGTGCCTTTGAATTTGTCTGGCTTCAGCTTCCAGCCGATGGTTCCAGTTCTGCCTTTCTCCGCTAAATTTAGTACCTGGTATTTTCTTCCCATGAAGGTATTTATACACTGTAATGAAGTCACTTCTCAATCTTCCTTACAATAAGCTAAACAGACTGAACTCTTTAAGTCTGTCACGGTAAGTCATTTTTTTCCAGGCCTCAAATTATTTTTGTGGCTGTTTTCTGCACTCTCCGATTTTGCAATGTCCTTTTCAAAATGTGGACAGCAGAGATGGACACACTATGCCAGTATCGGTCTCACCAGTGCTGTATACAGAGGTAAAAGCACCTTCCTTTTCCTACTCACTACTCCCCTGTTTATACATACAAGGGTCACATGGACCCTTTTTGCCAAAACACACACCGGGAGGCCATCGTGCTTTGCTTGTTCACTATGACCCAGTGGCAAGTTCTATTGCATCTCTCATCTGGGCAAAGTTTGGGTATCCCTGATAGACAGCGACAGGAAATTCTTCCCATCGCTAGTGTAAGTTGTCTATTTTAGAGATCACGATCAGTTCTTCCGAAGTGTGTTCATACAGACATTGCCCGACTGTATATTAAAGACAAAAGCTGAGAGCCTTCTACGGATAATATTCCATGTGACTGAGGTCTAAAGAAGAAATAGTATCGTTGTTGGTGCTGCTACTGTTTGTAGAATCCACAATCCAATAGACAGACTGTGGCACCCTTTGCTACAAGGCCACAGGGAGGTGAAATGCACTTCCAGTGCAGACTTGCCTCAGAGTTTGCTAAAACCACTTCTTATTAATCTATGTAATTATGTCATGGCTGGAAACAACCCCGTCAACAAGTTTAAACACGGGGAGAACTGAAATATACAAAGCTGGCATGTTGCATACTGAACGTCCCTCAAGCATACGTTTCCCCACTGTGCTCCCCTGGGAGATGGTTACCGTCTGTCTCACAAAATCCGGCGTGTCCCTGCATCTAATTCCAGATTGGGCCAAACCTCGCTCTCCGTTCCTCCAGAGTAATTCCACCATTTTCAATAGACTTGCTTAGCTCATAAGCTCTTTGGGGCTGGGTATGTCTTTTTGTTCTATATTTGTACAGCACCTGGTATGATGGATCTTGGTCTATGATTAGGGCCCCTAGATGTTACTGCAATAGAAATTATCTATGGTATTTATATGACTGCCTGTATGGAGTATCTGAGCACCACACAATCTTTAATGTATTTAGACTCCCAACCCCCTCTGAAGTAGGGCAGTGCTGTTTTCCCCAATTTACTAATGGGGAAGTAAGGCTAAGTGACTCGCTCAAGATCGCACATGAAGTCAGTGGCAACACAGGGCTCCCCAGGCCTCGGCTAGCGCCCTAGCCACTGGGCAATCATTCCTGTTATTAATAATCAATAACAATACTCTGGATTTATAGTGGGACCTGCATCTGGTCCAGTGGAATAATTCACATGAGCGAGGTGAGCATGCCCAGTGCCCCAGGGGAAGGCCCAGTTCATGCTGAGGAGACTTGGAGCTCATCTCATTCTGCACATGGCCTTTTCAGCAGGGCCGGCGCAACCCATTAGGCGACCTAGACGGTCGCCTAGGGCGCTAACATTGGAGGGTGGCGACCATGGCGGCCGGATCTTCGGCCGCCCCGGGGGCGGCATTTCAGGGGCGGGACCTTCCGCCGCCTAGGGCTGCAAAAAAGCTGGCGGCGCTCCTGCTTTTCAGAGATGGTACTTCATGTGATTTAGCTGTTTCCTCCATGGCTTCACTCCCAGAGACTTCACTCCATCTACCATCTTTTTCACGTTTAAAAACACACGCTCCTCTCTGTTTGCCTGATGAAAAGTTGGGCACTAGTTTCATTTTCCACCAGGCCCTCTGGCATGGTTCTATCATATTAAATAGTATTTCAAATTCTTGCTTGTCCTCTGAGTGCTTCTCTGCTCCTCCTTCAAATCCTTCCTTAAGCCCTACTTCTTTCCTGACAAGTTCCTCTAAGGATCCCCATGCCTAAGGCACTCCTACAGACCTTCCCTTTGTATCACATTTGTCTGCTTGCCCTTGGTGTCCAAATTGTTGCTCAGCTGAAAAGGAATCCCACCTCCCCCGAAAGACAGCTATGCCTTGTGCATTGTTCCTTAGCAGTGCCATGCACACAAGAACACATTGTATTTAAAATCCCTGTAAAACAAATATCCAGCTCCAGGATTCAAACCGCCCAAGGGACAAACCCCCTCATGAAATGGGGAGATCTGGGCAATTCCATCAACAACAGTCACAGACTCCTGGCTTCATTCACCATTACCTTGTGTAGTCAGATAGACCAGTCCAAAGTAGCTGTCAAACATGACCACATCTGAACTGGACTTTGCAGTGGTGCAAGCGACAGCAAAAGTATTGAGACTCTAGTGAATCAGGTTGTCTTTCTCTGAGAGTCTCCTACTAAATAAACCAGATACGTTGCTTTCAGGGTAGATTAGTGTGCAGGTCTCATTTCAAAGAGGTAGTCTTATAAACTGAGGGCTTGTCTTCTTTCTATGGACATTAAAGCTCCCACAGTAATTTCTGAACAAACAGAGGCTTACCTTGTTCTTTGGCCCCTATTCCTTTACCTTGGCTCCTTCTGTCTCATAGCAACGCAGGATGCAAGTCGCATTGCCATCCTCAGGAGTAAATTTAGCCCTGCTGCATAGGGCCGGCTCCAAGTTTTTTGCCGCCCCAAGCAAAAACATTTTCCTGTGCCCCCCCCCGCCCCCGGCCCCGCCCCAACTCCGCCCCTTCCCCGCCCCATTCCACCCCCTTCCCCCAAATCCCCGGCCCCGCCTCCTCCCCCGGGCGCGCCGCATTTCCCCTCCTACCCCTCTTCCCTGGGGGGGAGAAGTGGAGCGGCGGCACGCTCATGGGAGCAGGCGGGTGGAGCAGAGATGAGCTGGGGGGGGGAGCAGTTCCTCTGCCCCCCCCCCAGGGTTACTTCCTGCGGCCCTCCCCGCGCCCCCCACCGCCGCAGCTCCACTTCTCCCCCCTCCCTCCCAGGCTTGCTGCAAAACAGCTGATTCGCGTGGCAAGCCTGGGAGGAATGGGGGAGAAGCGGAGTGATGGCACGCTCCGGGGAGCAGGCAGCAGTGGCGCGGAGGTGAGCTGGGGGGGGGAGCGGTTCCTCTGCCCCCCTCCAGGGTTACTTCCTGCGGCCCTCCACACGCCCCCCACCGCCGCAGCTCACCTCCGCTCAGGGCCGGCTCCCGGCTTTTTGCGCCCCAAGCAAAAAAAAATAATAATAATAATAATAAAAAAAAGGAGCCGGAGTGCCGCCCCTTGGAAAGTGCCGCCCCAAGCATATGCTTGGAGCGCTGGTGCCTAGAGCCGGCCCTGCTGCTGCATGAGAATAGAGCCCTTGCTGTTGTGCGGAAGGATGGTGCACAAACAAGGGAGGAGAAAAAATGTGTCCACACACACACACACACACTGATTTTTCATCAAAATTTCCAAATTCAAATAAATAAATAAAAATATAGTTCAAATGAAACCAAGTCTGCTGCTCAGCTATTTGCCAATTGGTTGGTGCACTCCATCCCATTTCAGTGATGATAGATATGTGTTACATCTATCAGCTGGCTCTGAGGGCCATAGCAGTAAGGGTATGTCTATGCTACAAAATTATGTCAACCTAAGTTACGTCAGCGTACAGCCATCTCAGTAATTAAATCGCTTCTGCATGTCCACACTACGCTCCTTGTGTCGGTGGTGCACGGTCTCACCAGGAGCTCATGCACCGATTGAACTGTCAGTGTGGGGCATTGTGGGACAGCCTCTGGAAGCCAGCAACAGTCGATGTCAGCAACGCGGTGTCTACACCGACACTACATCTACCTGTGTCGACCTACACGCTACGCCTCTCGCGGTGGTGGAGTTATTAAGTCAGCATAGCGGGCGAGTTACATCGGTGGGAGTAACATTTTAGTGTAAACTCTTACAGAGTTAGGTCGATGTAAGCTGCCTTGTGACAACCTAACTCCGTAGTGTAGACCAGGGCTATGACATCGCAAACTTTTAAAAAGAAAGGCTCTAGTTCAACCACCAGTAGCTGGGCTAGCTGCAGGGCTCACCAGATAGAAATGTATCACCTGTGTTATGCAGGACGTCAGACTAGATGGTCAGTATAATCCCTTCTGGGCTTAAATCTACGTATTGCTGCAAGGGAAAAAAATAGTTCCCAAAATTGTATATAAAACCATACATAGTGGTGGGAACTGTTAATCCCCCTTGGAGAAATAGCTTTGCTGGTATTGCTATCTGAGATAGGTGGTATTTATTATCCCTCTGAGTGACAAGATGCTAATACTTGAGGGGCAGTAACAAAAAAGAAAGTGGAATACAGCAGGGGAGTTAAAGATAATAAGACAAGGACTGAATGGGCCCAATGCAAAAGCCTGGACTTTAAGAAAGTTATGCAGCCCTCCCCAACACTTTCACACATTTTTAGAAAGTTTGGGTCTGGAGCCAAACACTGAAGCTTGGGGCTTTCTCTGCCTGCAACTAGAGCAGGGGAAACTAGGATTAGACACTGGATAAGAATGTTAGTCTGTGAGGTCTCTCAGACAGTAGAACTATGTAGCCAGGGACATCACTGAGACTCTATTGCATGGGGCGTTCAAGCCATAAATGAGGTGTAACTCTTAGGGACATATCACTGAAGGCCGCTTGCTGCACTTATGAGCCGTTGAACTAGGGTTGCCAGGTGTCCAGTTTTTGACTGGAAAGTCCGGTCGAAAGGGGACCTGTGCAGTGTCTGGTCAGTACTGCTGACCAGATACCAACAGTCCTGTTACCGCAGTAACTGGCTTCCGCCGCTGGGAGGGCGGGAAGAGCAGCTGCAGTTGAGCTGATGGAAAGAAGCTTAATCGGGGGAACTGGCTCCCAGGGCCACCCAGAGTGGGGGGCAAGTGGGGCAATTTGCCCCAGGCCCCCACGAGAATATAGTATTCTATAGTATTGCAACTTTTTTTTATGGAAGGGGCCCCCGAAATTGCTTTGCCCCAGGCCCCCTGAATCCTCTGGGTGGCCCTGCTGGCTCCCAGCTCTGGTGGAGAGATAAGTACAGGTGACGCCAGGGGGAGGAATCCTGACCGCACGCAACATTTGATGAGTGGGGCCGGTGGCCGGGCTCACCACCCATGATGGCCCATCGGGGCTTCTCAGCCTCCCGGGGCCCCAGCTCTATCTGGCCCCTTGCTCCCGGGATTGACACCCCCCACCAATCGCTCCTCTGGGACCCAATTGGGCAGGCTGGCTCCGCGTCAGCTCCTCCCAGCCCGGCTCTGCAGGCCAGTCCCGGAGGAGGGGGGAGCGAGGGAGCAACGGGGGAAGGGAGGAGTGAGAGCCCCGGTGTAGTGTCCAGTTTTGAAAAATTGGAAAGTTGGCAACCCTATGTTGGACTGAATGGTCCAGAATGTCCCGAGCAGCACTAAGACCTACCAAAGCTCAACTTGCCCCATCTGTGACACAGAGACCCCCTTTGCAAAAGATACTCTGTTCTTTGTAAACAGCTCTCACCTCAGACCTGACAGACTCATTACAACAAGCAGATGTCTTGCAGGATATTTATCCATAAAGCATAACATGTTAAGGTAGCTACAGAAAGCTCATAACTTGTCAAGAATCATAATCATTGTGAGATGTCTGTACGGGTAATATTTAAGGAATAAATGTATTTATATTGAAAGTATGCTATTTGGACTTGGCATTAAAAAGTAAAGATTAGTCACCCGGATGGTTTCTTAATGGCCCATTTGGGCAAGGGGAAGTTGCCACCCCACCCTGTCTGGCCGTTGATGCAATGGAAGGGTCAATAGTTTAACTCTGAGCAATACTGAGGGCTCATCTACACTTTAAACATTGCAATGGAGCTGCTGTAGAGTTTCAGTGACGACACTACCTATGCCAAAGGGAGGACTTCTCCCTGGCGATGTAGGCAATCCATCTCCTCAAGTGCAGTAGCTAAGTCAATGGGAGAATTCTCCTGTCGACCTAGGACTGTCTACACGAAGGGTTAGGTCAGATTAACTGCGTTGCTCAGGAGTGTGGGTTACACTGACCTAATTTCCCCATGTAGACCTAGTTTAAGACTTTGAATGGGAAAACATCAGAGGCAAGGACAGTCAAAATCACTCAAAGGTAATAAAGAAACTACAACAAGACAGGGGTCCACCCTGTCTACGAACAGAAACAAAAAAGACTGTATAACAGACTGTGGGGACGGATACTCCACATCCATCACTGAGGAAACCACTTGAAGAGTGTGGGGGACATTTATGAATGTTTGGATCCTGCTTTGTCTGAAACCAGATAGCTCTGCAAAAGACTGAACTTCTTAGGGGAAAATCTAATTTTTTAGCTAGGAAAGGTAACAATTAATAAACGTAGGCCAAGGTTCACATTTTGTGTTGTAACCACTTGTTTCCACCACTCGCTCTTATTTCTAGTTAAATCTTTAGACTTAATTTAATAATTTTTTTGGTTTTTTATTGTAAGGGCTCACAAGTGCTGTGTGGTTTACAGGAGCACAGTTTACTAGTTTAAGCTAAAACTAGTAAACTGAGGCACATGGCACTTTTGCGTGCTGAGGATCTGAAAATTCTGTAAGTAGCTAGCGTCAAGGGATGGATGTCAGTGTCACAGGGGAATGGAGTCAAGAGGACTCAGAGATTGGTGTTAACCGGCAAGGTGAAGTCAAGGCTGGCATAGAGCAGAGGAGAGTGCTTGAGCAGTTGAAAGGCTGGTTGTGCCAGGTTGCTGACATCCAGCTACCACAAGAAAGACTCCCTCTGACTGGAGGTAGGGGGTAACTCACATCCTGGGTACCCTGAGAACCATCACACACACCCATGAGAAGGAAAGTCCTGCAAGGCATTTTGTGGAATTGCCTCCAAATTCATTCACTGATGGTGATGGGGGAGGGGGGCTTTGAGAATAGGCAGGAAGTTTGGCCCTCAAGCACCACTATCTACGAAGTTGTGTGCAAAACTTCTACACTAGTTTCTTTTGCATCTGCACAAGTCCTGGTGCCCTGCTGCTCTTCACGTTCCCCCTTTTTTCAGTGGCATAATGGAAAAAGTGAGGAAAGGGGGAGAAACAGGAGGAAAAAAAGGAAAATATGAACCACTGAAAACACAAAAAATGTTCAAAAACCGAGTAGGTATCAGTAGGAACATTGTGATGTTAAAAGCACAGTGTGAAGTTATAATATATGTGTTTTGAGAAGCATATTAGGGTCTTGTCTCTTAGGCCAGCTCTACATCAGTAACTTTTGATGACATTTCTTTAACTGCAAAAGTGCTTGTAAAGACACAGTTATACCAGCTTATACAGTTATAAAAGCTTATTTTGCTCAGACAACTTCCTATATCTAGAAACTGTAGTTATATCAACAAACCTTTTCTAGTGTAGATCTGGCCTTAGATTGTAAGCTCTTTAGGGCAGGGAATGCCATTTACTATATGTTGATTAATCAATGTGACACTGACTAGGCGCTACTTCAATATACATAATTAGACAACAAAACCTTTGCAAACTCATTCTATTTAACTCTCACAAGAGCCCAAGGCTCGGGTCATCCAGGAGGTGGTGATGGGGAAGTTCTGTTATTGCCCTTTTGGAAAAAGAAGTAACTTGCTCAAGATGGGGGGGGGCGGGGGGTGGAGAGCAGAATTAGAACTCAGAGCTTTTGTTACCACTTTTGGGCCCAAGCATCTAGATCAGAGGCTCCACAGGCCAGTGATGGACTATGTAGCACCTATTGATGGCTGGTTATATTGTGCTTGCTCTCCCATTTGTTTCCAGGCTAAAGAAACAGAACACAGAAGAGGAGGAAATGAAGACTAAAAGGAGATTTTTCAAACAGACCAAAATGCCAAAAGACAGGTGAAAATGTGTCTGTACTTTCCTAGGATCACTTGCCCAGGTCAGCATTTGCTGTATTTCTTCCAAGAATGTTCTGTCATCCTGAACGGGGGAGGTGAGAGGGAGAGACATGTGTTTGTGAATGGGGAAACAGGTGTCCACATGACAATCTACACATTAAGGATATGATTGGAGTCCTTTGTTTTTGGTTATTACTGAAAATCTCCAAAACAAATTCCCAGGGTTTGAAAAATCCAGTGTTTGGATTTTTCTGATTTCTCCCCAGATTTTCTACCTGCTCAAACTCCCCAGACCCGGCTCCTTACTTGCAGGTCCCCTGTTGGATGGCAACAGAGCAACCTGCACAGAGGGTAATTGCTGGCTGGTGGCTGCTGCAGCAGAGCATGGGGAGGGATGACATGAGAATTGGCCCCCTCCTGACGTTGGCCCTTCAGCATGACTCCAGGGTTTTTTCCCATGGGACACCCCCTCACTCCTATTCAATCTCCCCACGAATGCTGGGCACCCCCTTTTCCACCTCACCACCTGCTGCCACTGTGAGTATCGGGCATACCCTCTCCCCACCTGGCACCTATTTTTCTATTTGTTGCTTTTTTCCTGTCCTCCCAGTCCCTAATATTAACCCTGATATTTACCCAGAAAACCGTGATGTTCATTTTTTGCACTGTCACCCATTTTTTAATTTTTGAAATAAACACTGATAAATTCCTAGGAAAATAAAATAAAAATCTAGAAATGAAAGGCCTTAGATATGATCCATGTTCTCAGCAAGTCTGAGAACCTCCTCCCTGGTCTACACTTCATCATCCCCTGGGGAAAGCCTATGTATGAACCCAAATTGGAACTGTTCATCCAAATACGCCTGAACGTGGGACTGAGATCCAAATCATTCCTCGGTTTTGGTTTTGCAATTCCCAGTGCCTCCCTGATGAGGTTCCACAAACCCATACCCATCACCCCTTTATTTACCCACCTCTAATTTCCATCCTGCCCTTCTACCTCTCCTTGTCCTGGTGAATCTGAAGTGGGGCACAGGGAACACGGACTGCCTGCTGTTCTTCGCCTGAGAAGCAGCCTCAGACACTAGGCCTATACAGCTCCCCAGCAATGACTTTTGTTGAATGAGGTGAAGCCAGGGATGCCATTACACTGGGAAAGATCAGAGGGAGGCTATTTCCATTCTCAGGCCACACATCTGCCATTGGCGGTATATGGGGAGACAGAAAAGGCTTCCTGGGTAACCACACTGCAAATTTTAGCCCTTCAGAGCCATTTTCCCTGGCACTTGCCTCACCAGCCAGGCAGGAAATCTTTTCTAAGCTTCATTTTAACCATTTGGTTTTAATTAACAGCATTTAGGAGTCATTTGTCACTGACTGAATTGCCTCCCTTCCCCCACCAGCTGCTAGACTAAATGAAAATTCATTAAATTTCATGTCCCGATACTAATGAAGCCATTTTTTGCTGCTGTCATTGCAGTCAGTGCATCAGATTTATTCCATTAATCAGCAAGATCATTGCCCATCCTCCTTCATCCAACACAGCAGCCTAGGGCTAAAAGAAGGGATTCTCAAATCCTGCCTCAGCCTGAGGTCACCCTTTGCACAGCAACCAATGTAGCACCCAAACTAGATGCTACTAAAGGTTTGTTTTTTTCCAACCAGAGCAGACTGATCTCTCCCTGTAGCGAGGCCTTATTGAAAAACCTGGGAAGCCCCTCCCCCAGCCTAGCGGGAGGGACCACTGGACCCAGGAACCAACTAATTGCGTGGGACAACTAATGAAAAAACAAAAAGAACAGGAGTACTTGTGGCACCTTAGAGCTTAACAAATTTATTAAGGTGCCATAAGTACTCCTGTTCTTTTTGCGGATACAGACTAACACGGCTGCTACTTTGTAATGAAAAAACAGGGAGTGGAGCGACGGTCAAAGGTTCAAAATAAGGGTGCCGGATAGGGACACCGAGCAGAGAACCCCAGACAGCGCCCACTGCTCCTCAAAAGTGTCGAGGGAGCCAGCAGACACTGCCCAGTGGAACTCTGCCCAGAGGCGTGAGACCAGGGAGGAACAGAAATAGGCCCCACAGTCACAGAGCACCCCCTCGTCCAACATCCTCCTCCTGGTATTATAGATGGTAACTTTGGCTAGAGCCAGGAGGAGGTTGATGAGGAGGTCCCAAGATTCGTTTTTTTGCTGGGGGAATTTAGAACTTGTGTATGGCACTGGAGTGATAGCCCTGGAGACACAAGTTCTCTGTACATCCACAGACCGGGTACAGAATGGGCGGCCAGTAGTACAAAGTTCTCCATGCGGTGCTGCTAACTGGGCCTCAGCTGGGATCTGGAAGGACCACCTCTCATAATGATAATATTGCTCACTGCTCCAGCACCTTCCATGAGAGGATCTCAGAGCTTTTTACTGACACCAACAAGTTTAGCCTCATAAAAATCCGGTTGGGAGGGAGGGTAACTGTTTTTAGCGCCAAATGGGCAAACTGAGGCAGAGCATAGTTAAGTGGCATATTCCTTTTAATGTGGTGAATTGGAATCCACTCCAGTACATTTTTTTTTATCATCAGTGTCAGTTAGGCCATCACAGCATACACTATATCCCATCCATAGAGTCTAACTGCCCTGTAGCTTCAAGAAAGAAAATGACAGGTTTTAGAGTAGCAGCCCTGTTAGTCTGTATCCGCAAAAAGAAGGTGCCACAGTACTCCTGTTCTTTTTTTGAAGAAAGAAAATGGAATTATTGTCAACCCTTGTCTTTGACTTGATACTCTCCTCAACTTCCCCCAACTACTTCTAATAAAAATTTCTGTAGTGCTTTGAATATGCAAAATATTATTTAATACCATTTTGGTAAAGGGTAACTTGAAGAATGAAGGGTTAACTCAATGAACCTCTCACCTTTAACCTTGACACAGAATCCCATTACAGTGCCGTAGGATAGGACACAACGATCTAGTATCTTGTTAATAAAAAGCTTGATGAAGGAGGAGACAAAAGACTCAATAAAACTAGTGCTGCCCAGGGGAAATTTAAGGCTTTAGACTAGAGCCGTGTGAATAATGGATTGTTGGGTTTGCTTGAAATTCCAAAATTAAAAAGCAAACAAAAAAATTCAAACCCAGCTTGAACTGAACTGAAAACAATTTTCTTGAAATTTTTGGCAAATCAAAACAAGTTTTAATATATGGAGATACACCTATCTCATAGAACTGGAAGGGACCTTGAAAGGTCATTGAGTCCAGTCCCCTACCTTCACAGCAAGACCAAGTACTGTCCCTGACAGATTTTTGCCCCAGATTCCTAAATGGCCCCTCAAGGATTGAACTCACAAACCTGGGTTTAGCAGGCTAATGCTCAAACTGCCGAGCTATCCCTCCCCCGTATTGTTTTAATTTTAAGCATCTTTTAACAGATTTGTATTTTTTAAATGGAATTGAAGAAAACTTCAAAACAAAAAGTTGTTGAGAACTGAAAAAAAATCAAGACATCCCATTTCAAAAATGTCAAAACGAAACATTTCAATTTTTTCGGAATTTTTTTTTGCTGACATGAACAATTCGGCAAAAATGGCACAAATTCAACAAAATGTTTATGTCATCAAATCTTCATTTTTTCACTCAAAAAAGTTTCAGCTGAAAAACTTGGCCCAGCTTTGCTGTATACACATGGCCTGTCTCCATTCATGGGGTTCAAGGCAGAGTGTTACTCTGACACCCCAATTTCCAGTCTCACTGAAATATGTCTCCGGTAAGCATTGCTTCACAAAGAAAACCGAAGATGAACAGGGCAGTGTAGATCAGTGGCCTCCCGTGTGCTTCGCTGAAAATAACAGACTTCATTTTGAGCTGATGTCAGATGGCTGATTAGGAAGCATTCTTCTGGGTGCCCCAAAACTCACCTTCAATGTTGAAGTCTGGCCCTTTAAAGGCGTTCAGTTTAACAGAGAGAGGCAGCTGAATTGGCCTCCTTGTCCTTATCTCCTTCCTTCACCTTATCTACTTCCACTAGAAATTGGATTTGAAATACAGTATGTGCCTCTAGCTTGAAGCAGGGAGCTACTGCACCATCTTGCTGCTCAAAATGAGCTTCGGATGAGGGCTGCCGATAACATCACGTTGTTTCCTGGAAACTGAGCACTTGAGCAAGGACTCGTAGAAACAACTCCTCGCAGACACAGAGAAGGCTGAGATCTGAGAGATAAAAGCACTTTGCAGCAGTGGGCTCGTAATCTGCTTGCAAAACAGGCCAAGAATCAGTGACTTGGACTGGGGCCAGCAAGCACCAAGCTCCTCTGTGACACCTCTGAGACACAACAAAACAGAGAGAGAGACACCAAAAACCTGAGATGACCCTGAGAAACAGATACAGGCAAGGAGCTGAACAGGAAGGCCAGGTGATGCCTTCATTGAAAGCTTCTGCTCCTGAGCACTCGACTTCAGTTTCTGCATAATTAATAATGCCGAGAAACTTATAAAGTGACTCTAATGCAGTAGCCGGAGCTCCTCAAA
Source organism: Terrapene triunguis (assembly GCF_002925995.2). Lineage (NCBI taxonomy): Eukaryota > Metazoa > Chordata > Testudines > Emydidae > Terrapene > Terrapene triunguis. The sequence continues at coordinate 8,753,265 of NW_020664420.1, read as the reverse complement.
TCAACAAATGCATCTGGGTCACAACTGGAAATCCAACCAAACAGAGCAACGAGATGAGTAAAAAATAACAATACTAATAAAGTAACCACATTTTATATGAATGATAGGAACCTACAGAAGATATCAGCATCCCTTGCAGAGACACACACTACTCCACCATACGGGAGCCACTTGGAGGATAGATAGGGTATGCCTACACTGCATACTTCTTTCGGAGGGATGTAGAGTATGTGCTCAGGGAGAACTCCCAGCATGAGTTTAACTAGCAACATAGATGGTGAGGAACAAATAGAGTACAGCCACGCCTGAAGGGCGCGGGTACGTACCGAAGTACACACCCCTACATGGTTCTCTACTTGCCCAAGCCATGCTTCCCCGTCTACCCTGGTATTTTTAGCTGGGTAGTGTCCTGCTGCCTCCCAACTGCGGGATCCTTTCCCGTTGGAGGAAAAGACTGCGGCAGTGGGGAAAGGCTCTGGCAGGCAGAGGGGGTTGAGCCTTTCCCCACTGCCTTTCCCCTGCCAGAGCCTTTCACCGACACATTTAGCTACAGGCAGCAGTGTAGACACAGCCTGCTTCTCACTGCAGCGTGATACATACGCTACACCAGAGCCGGCACTAGGCATAAGCAGACTAATTGCTTAGGGCCCCAAGCAGCTCAAGGGGGCCCCATTTTCACTTTTTTAGTATGTGTTCTGGGTGTTGGCCCCAAAAATATTCCTGCTTAGGGCCCCCCAGGTGTGTACCGCCTCTGCCCTACACGCCGCCCAAAGTGGCGTGTAGTGTAGCTAAAGCTATAGAGCAGGGGTCAAACTTACTGACCATCCGAGCCGCATAAAACAATCTTCAGAAGTTTGAGAGCCAGGGCGCACCTGCTGGGACTCGGGGCTTCAGCCCTGCGGGAAGCACCTACCAGGGCTCGGGGCTTCAGATGTGTGGCAGAGGCGACATGTGGAGGGGGCACGTGCCCGTCGCTTGGTTCTTGCCAGGGTTTGCTGGCCCACTCAGTCACAGGGTACCGCCGGGCCCCGTCCCTGCATGGCAGGTGCTGGAGCCAGCAAGCTGGGAGCCGTGGCCCTGGGGAGAGGCAGTGGCAAACAGCTGGGAGCTGCAGGGAGAGCCACTGCTTTTGCCACTGAGGGTAAGAGAGGGGACGTGCCAGGTGGGACTTGACTCAAGCTGCTGGGGGGGGGGACCTTTAAACTGTGCTCCCCCCACTCTCAGCAGGCACCAGTGGAAGCCCCTAGCCTCACCATCCTGCCACAGTGCTGAAGCCCCGAGCCTCCCCCCTCTCTCCCAGTCTGGTAGGCAGAGAAGGGGGGTAGACATGGGGGGCCTACTTTGACTGTAAAAAAGCTGCATGTGGCTTGCAAGCCACAGTTTGACTACCCTGGCTATAGAGAGAGAAACCCCCAATAGAGTCATTTCATACATCAGAGTCCTGCGTGAGTCAGATAGGAAGTGACACTAAATCCAAGACTGAGGGTACAGCGGCACTTAAAACACTAGAGCGGCACCAGGGCAGCACTTTGGTGTAGGCACTAGCGACACCGACAGGAGGGCTTCTCCCATCGCTGTACGTAATCCCCGTCCCCAAGAGGGAGTAGGAGCTAGGGTTGATGGAAGAATTCTACCTACACCAGGGGCTAGGTCAACTTAACTACGTCGCGCAGGGGTGGTCGACCTAACTTTTCAGCGTAGACCTCCCGAAATGAGCACCACCTAGTTGTCTTGTGCTGGTTCGGTTTCATGGGCGTTGGCGCATGTCCAGCAGCCAGGGAAAGGGAATGAAAAAACAGGACGCGACATTGATCCTTGATGACTTCATTGGAGCTACTTGAATTCAGCCCGAGGACTCTTGGATTCTATGACCAGCTTATTGTGGCACCTTAAGAAAATCACTTTTGGCAAGTCTTATTGTCAGCGGTAAAGAACCAGACTCGTAACTGACACAGTCATACTTGTCCAAAATGTGGGTGTACACAAGGCCTTACGCTCCTAGAGTGTCCAAGTCACTTCTGAAAATGGGACTTATCACGTTTGAAAATCCCACCAAATTAACCACATCTAAGCGTGTGGGTGCTCAGCAACTCTGACGACTATGTACCTCAACTTCCTTTTCCGTAAAAGGGAGCCAATAACGCTGAGCTCCCACAGGTGTCAGGCCTAGTCAATTGATTGTTCCCTAGAGGCAAGGTGCTATAAAAGACCAGGATGTTACTATTGAGGCTTCCGTAGGCAGGACTCATTAAACACATCATGGACTCCTTGCATCCCTCCATTCCCCCCACAAGCTCTGTGTGCCACACCCTACCCTCCTCCTCTATTTCAGGGACTCCCTGCATGTACCAACCTACCCCCTGCCAAGGGCTGTGTTTGCCCCTTCCTCCATATCAGAGTACCCCCGTCGCCTCCGCCAGGAGTCCTGTGTGTCCTCCCATACTGCCTCCCCCCATTCCAGACCCCCATTTTCTCCATGGCCTCCATTCCTCCCCACGGGGGAAGGGATAGCTCAGTGGTTTGAGCATTGGCCTGCTAAACCCAGGGTAGTGAGTTCAATTCTTGAGAGGGCCATTTAAGGATCTGGGGCAAAAATCTGTCAGGGGGTTGGACTAGATGACCTCCTGAGGTCCCTTCCAACCCTGATATTCTATGATTCTTCCCTTCCACTATACCAGGGTCAGCCCATCTCCCCACCACTATCAGGTGCCCCATTTCCATCTTTCCCCCCTCAGCAGGGTCTCTGGGTGTGCTCCTATTCCCTCCTTTCCAACCCCCTTCTCCCATGGCAGGGTTTCAATGTGCCCCCATACCAGAGTGCCCTAATCTACCTCCCTGGCAGGGGTTCTCTTGTGCCCCATTTCCCCATCCCAGGGTTCCCTATTGCCCCAAGCCAGGGATTGTATGCACACCTCCTCTCCCACCCCCAATCCTCCCCCTGCCCTGCCCTGCCCCTCCGACAACTATTCTTGTCACTGTGTGGGAGGTAAGTGATCCATACTGTCAACATGTTAAACTCTCTTGGGAGGAGGTGCAGAGAGGAGATGGGGTATTGTTATGATGGAAGGCGTAAATGGTTACCATCAACCAAATTGACCTATAGACAATTGCAGAGGCGCTTACAGCTGAGACTGTGCTAATCAGATGGCTGAGGCTTCATTTTTCCCCTTTTGGGGTTTTCCAATTTTCCCAAAAGTCAATAGGATTCTGGCCACTTGGGCCTAGAACGTTCCCTGAAATTTTGGAGTTCATCGGATGCAATGTTCAAAAGCTATCACATTACAGAGAGACAGACAGAAAAATGCTATTGAGTTGAGCGTAAAGTCCTTCAGACTCTCAGCCAAAGAGTGTGTCTTGCACTGGGACATTCGGATGAACTGAATGAAGAAACTGCAGGCACGAAATTATATATGTTCCCCAATCATCTTTAACCAAGTAGGAAGTGTGTCATAGTTTGAAGCTAGCCTAAAAAGAATCTTTCACCCATGTGCTTCCACTCCAGGAAATGAGTCTGTTCTATCACGCATATGCATCACTACTGCAGTCATCTTTATTAAAATTAGTGTGTCCTTTTCAGTCAACTTTCTAATAATTGTTGGGTAATCTAGGAGGTGAAGTAACCGTGCAGTACGTCCCCCATTGTTTCCAGTAAGAGAGATTTTGAGCTCAAACACTTTCAGAAATGCAATTCATAGGAAATGATGCATTGCTGATTGTCCTTCTACAACTGTGCTAAGAGTTACATTAGAAATGTAAAAATGCAACTGGTAGCAAATTGCATTCCTAAAAGCAGCTGGAGTAGAAATATCCATTGCCTGGTCAGAGGGTTACATGGCAAAGGGAAAATTTAGACATTGTTCTGAACACTGGTCATTTTGCTTGAATAAAACAAGATATATTTTCATAGATTTAATAGAGTTTAAGGCCAGAAGGGACTATTTGGATCATGTAGTCTGAGCTGTATATCACAATGTAGAAGACTGGAGTCACCATTCCCCCCCACCTCCCCAGTGGCATAGCAACCTCCTCTCACTGAATACCCCCTCCAACAGCTGCACTGGCCTATGGTGGTCTGCCTCTTCTTGTGAGGTTGCCCTCTGGCCACATCACTTACAGGCCTTGTCTACACTGGTGGCGGCACATAGGGTATGTGGAGCTATACACCGCAGTGAAAGGCAGGCTGCATCCAGACGGTGGTGTGTAGCTACATGCAGCCCTGGCAGTGAAAGGCTCTGGCAGGTAGGAGGGAGTGGGGAAAGGCTCCAGCAGTGGGACCTTACACTGCTAGACACAGCAATATAGACGGGGAGGTACTGCTTGGGTGTGAGGAGAGTAGGGTATAATACCTTAGGGTCCTGGCATGTCTGGACTCTACTCGCATAGTGAGTGCCTCATCATCTACACTGCTATTTACACCCACCATAAGTGTAGGCATACCTATAGTCTCCCCCACCCCCTTCCAGGGTAACAGAGCCCAAGAAACAGACGTCTAACATCTTTACATCAGGTCTTTGGCCCCTGAGTCTGTGCCTCGTGGTCATTACTCCCTCCTGTCTCGGGGCTTTTCAAGTCTTTATCCTTTTATATCAATGGGCTTCATGCCACCTTCCCAAGTGGCTAGGGGAACCCAGGCCCTCCCCTCTCCTCTGGGTTCCAGTCTAGGGATCCTGTAGTGAGCAGGCAGGATACGTTTATTCAGACCCACCCCCTGCTATCTCACTGGGCTTCTTCCCACCTCAGCCTGTCAGCAGGCCTTTCTCACAGCCCCTTCCTGGGCCCACTCTGTACCAGTACTCTTCTCCGGCTCCATGGCTTCTCTAGGTTCACCCTGCTTTCAAGACTGGAACTCCTTGGGCTCCTCCCTTGAGTCCTCCAAGGAATCCCAGATGAAAATAGGAATTTGTCATATCTGCCCTCCTCAGCCTCAAGCCTTCATTCCTTTTAAGTTTTCTCTAGGGTCTGTTCCTCATCTGAATGCCTCCAAGGGCTTTCTCATTGGCAATCTGGATACTGCCCTTTTACCAGGGCTCACCACCAGAGCTTTCTCCACCCTGGTGGCGTCTCCCTGTCTCTCCTGGCCTCTTGCCAGAGTTTCAACATGGGGACAATCCCAGGGCCAATTCTTCCTCCGGGCTTCCTCTTCTTTGACCTTGCAATGAGTCTTCCTATTCCCTGCAGGCCTCTGTACTGCCCAGAGAGGGACTGTAGAGTTCTACCCTTCTCTCCCTACAGCCCTCTTTCTACTCTGATGAACCTAGCAGGCAATCCATGCCCCATCCTGCAGAGGAAGGCAAAAAACAAACAAACAAAGAAACCCACCAAAGTCCCTGCCAGTCTCATTTGGGGGAAAGTCCTTTCCTTACCCCAAATCTGGTGTTCTATTTGACCTTGACCATGTGGGCGAGATTCACCAAGCCAGGCCTCTAAGAAGGAGGTGCTCTGTACCACCCCTGAGCACCCTGTCTGGTATCTTGTGGCCAACCTCTGACGCTTCAGAGGAAGGTGAAACAAGCAAGCAAATCCAGAATTTATCTGACCAATTGCACCTCAAGGGGAAAAAATCCTTCCTGACCCCTGCAGGTGACCAGCTGAAGCTCTGAAGCATGAGATTTAATTATAGTCATTGGCTCAGTGCTGAGCTGCAAGTGTTATGAGCACGCTGAGGGCAACGCATGCAATCCTGTTCTCCTGAATGGCCCATGAAGAAAGGGGATGAACACGGGGATTCAGAGTCACAGAAGGAATCACCACAATCATGCAGCCTAACCCCACCCCGCCCCCACTCACATATTGGGCATAGAATTTCTCCCAGAAGCTGGATTAAATCATAACTTTTAGACAGATATCAACTCTTGTCTTTTCTCTTTCAGCTCTCAGTGGTTGATTTGAATCTAGGCCAGGTCAGTCATGACCAGGGGCAATGGAAGCTCCATAAAAGTGGGGGGGCCACTGGGGCCGAAACTGTGGTCCCACCCTGGACTGCCCCTTCCCTCGAGGCCCCACCCTCATGCCACCCATTCCCCTGAGACCTCGCCCCCTGCTCGCTCCTCTCTACCCCCTCTCCCCATCGCTCGCCCTTTTGGCCGGTAAAAAGTGGGAGGGGTTTTAAAAGTGATGGGGTCATGGCTCCCAGCACCCCCTGTTCCGGTGCCCCTGGTAATGACTGAATGTTATTACCATCAGATAGCTGTTCAGTAGACTGTGTGAAATGAAATTGGTGGAGCACATTTTTGGCACTCAACAATAATGCAACATCATCACAAAAGCCATCACCACAATTGGTAGATATTGGTTGCCAATTGTTAGTCATTGGCAAGTTCATTAGAGCCTTCAGCAGATGGAGCAAGGCCTGAATGGGACAGAGCCATCTAGCTTCCTCTTGTGCTGCTCCCTCCAGGTCAACAGGAAAGCAGGCTGACAGGCGCTGCGCTATATGGTAGATAATAAACAGGGGACTTCATTTTCCAGGGCTGTTAATTTGATACCATTCACAAGCCGTAAATTCACATTGCTATGAATTTTAATGGTGGTGAGAATGGAAACAAGTTAAATGTGAGTGAAAAGTTCACCCTGGAACATTTCTGCTCTTAAACAGCCTTATTTTTTTGCCATTGAGGCCAATAAATAATGGCAGGAGGAGACGTGGATACACTGTTAAGCATGCAGCATTCCTGGCAGTTCTAGTTACATTTGTGGACTGAGCTTCTGCACTGTGCTTCCAGAGGGAAGCAGGGCCGCCCAGAGGATTCAGGGGGCCTGGGGCAAAGCGGGGGAGCAGACATAAAAAAAGGCGCCACCCGCTGCGGTGCTTGTACTCACCGGGCGGCACTCCGAGTCTGTGGCGGCGGTGGTGGGTCCTTCACTCGCTCCATGTCTTCGGCAGCACTGAAGGACCCGCCGCCGAAATGCCGCCGAAGACCCGGAGCGGGTGAAGGGCCCGCCGCCGAAGTGCCGCCGAAGTCCCGGAGCGACTGCAGGGCTCGCCGCTGAAGTGCCGCCGAAGACCCGGAGCGACTGAAGGACTCGCCGCCCAAGTGCCACAGAAGACCCGGAACGACTGAAGGGCCCGCCGCCGCAGTGCCGCAGAAGACCCGGAACGACTGAAGGGCCCGCTGCCAAAGTGCTGCCGAAGACCCGGACCGCCGCCGGGTAAGTAAAAATTAAAAAGGTGCCTCTAGCCAGGGAAGGGATTCTCGGCCAGGACTCGCAGGGCCCCTGCGGGGCCCGGGGCCTGGGGCAAATTGCCCCACTTGCCCCCCCCGGGCGGCCCTGGAGGGAAGGAGAGACAAAGGGAAATTCTGTGCCCCTGGAGGCACAGTACTGGCCACTAGATGCTGTGAGGGACTGGGACGGGGACAGAATCTGTCCTGTGGCAAGTCACGTCAGACTTGTGACTCCACCAACCAGGGAGGCGCCACTGTAGTGGGTGGTGAGAGCTGTGGCAGACAGTGCGATGGGAGAGCTGAGTGCTGAGTGGATTTCAGAATGAAGAGAGTGGGAGACTCCTGCTGTAGGATAACAACACCACCTGGCTCTTCTACAGCACTTTTCGTCAGTAGATCTCAAAGCGCTTCATAATCTTTAATGTATTTATCCTCCCCACACCTCTGTGAGGTAGGGAAGCGCTGTTATCCCCATCTTATAGATGGGGAACTGAGGCACAAAAATGACTTGCCCAAGCTCAGAGGCTGCAGCAGAGCAGGGTGTTGACTCTACCTCTCCCAACCAACCATCCTTCCTCTTTCAGGGAGCAGAGAGAGGCAACTGGGAGGCGAGGGCAGCTCCAGCCATGAACAGAAAGGGGCAGCTGAAGAGGAAAATCCTGGAGCAGTGAAGGAGGGCGAAAGACCAGCAGCAAAAAGTGGGAAGGAAAAGGGCAGTAGCAGAGGAGTTGTGACAGCAACAGAGCTGAATGCTGGGAGCAGAGAGTATGAAGCATGAATATACATCAGTGGGGGGCTATGGTGTCTACCTAAAGTACTGGAGCCCGATGGATTATTATGGGATCAGAATCCCTGGGAGATATTGCAGCCCCAACACTGGCACCTCGGTTACCCGTTGCGTATCCAGTGTACCATCCCTGCTGTTTCATTTCTCCTCCACACACTGGCTTTTCTCCAGGGAGTCACAATTCACCTACTAAAGGAAATATTGCAAGTTACACAACACGTAACCCACATAGTGAAATGGAACATAAATAATCAGCCCTCATTCCACGCTGGTGTTGGAGACAAACGTCAGGGGGATGGGAAGGATGCTGAGTCTCGCTGACAGCGTAAAGATGTTCTTCTTAGCTGCTAACCAGCAACAAGCACAGCCTTGCTGTGGGGTGCGAGGTTGACTCAGAGAGAAGCTGACACTCCATGGCAGACCATCTGCTAAAAGGCAACGCTGTTTCCCTTCCCTCGTTTGTTATCATGAGGGATATGTCTGAATGAAAGCAGGGGCCTCCTCTCTTGTGGGCTCCCCCTGCTCCTGCACTTGAAGTTATGCGCCTCCATTTGTGACCTCATCATCTCCACAGCAACCACACCAGAGGTTAGGAACACAAAGTGTGGCTTTGAAGCAGGGAGAATAAGCAATGGGGCAGATGTGCTTTAAAAAAGAAAAGGGGGGGAGGGGCTGTGGTGCAGAGGAGAAAGAACAGGCCTGCGACTCAGAGCTGGGGAACTCCAGTCCCAGCTCTGCTAGTGACTCCCTACGTGACCTCGACCATGTCATTTACCGCTCCGCGCCTCAATGATAGGTTAGTTCATGAGGTGTGGACACCAGAACTAGACACAGTATCCCTGTAATAGTCTCACTGAAGCTGTCCCCAGAGGAAATACCACCTCCCTACTCCTGCTTAAGATGCCCCAGCTTAGACAACCAAGGAATGCATTTGCCCTTTTAGCTACAGCTTTGCACTGGGCGCTCATAATCCACTGGTTTACTATGACCCCTGAGTACTTTTCAGTGTCACTGCATTCCAGGATCCAGTCCCCATCTTGTAAGTGTGACCTATTTATTATTGTTATTGCTATTATTATTTATTACCATAGCACCTAGAGTCCCACTCATGGACCAGCACTCCATTGTGCTAGGTGCTGTACAAACATAGAACCAAAAGATGGCTCCTGTCCCAAAGAGCTTACCATGTAAATATGAGGCTAGAGATAACAGCTGGATGCAGACAGATAGGGGAGTGCAAGGAAATAGTGAGACTATTGATCAGCATGCTAGGCACAGCAGCCTACCCATTATCAAGTCTTTTTGTAAAACTACATTCTTTCCTGGCTGTATGACCTTGCAATTGGCAGTATTAAAACTCATATGATTCAAAGGCCCCCACCATATCAAGTGAACCAGAGGGGCGTTTCCTCATCATTATTTGCCACTCCACCAATTAGGGTGTCATCTGCACATTTTACCAGCAATTATTTTATATTTTCTTACAGATTATTGATAAAGATATTGAATAGCATCAGGCTGAAAACAGACCCCTGCAGGACCCCATGAGAAACACCCGCACGAACAGTTATCCAGTTTTTAATCCACTTAATATGGGCTACATGTAACTATGGGTAGGCAGTATTAAGGGAGAGTGCCCCTACATGACAGAAGACACAAACTAAGCCATGTTGCCTGTAACCCACTGATGGTTCTGGTTATGAAATCATGGTTTTACTTGTTGTGTGGATGAGCCCTACAAGGTAGTTGCTTCACCTCCCATACCTGAAATACCAATTTGTTGACTGCAGCGACCTGGAGAGACAAGCAAAACAGCCACCTCAGGGAGCACCTGTCTTGAGAACAGCCCAGGCTGGTGCCAGGAGGAATATGTTGTTTTCATTATACATTAGAGATGCAGGCAAACAAACACCTCTACACTCTGGGAAGGTTCAGATCCACCCCAGCACTGTCTTTGGTCCTTATCTGGCCCCCATCAGCTTAGTATCTAAGCTCCTCACAGTCTTTAATGCATTTATCCTCACAACATCGCTGGGAATTAAGGAAGTGCTCTTATCCCCATTTTACAGATGGGGAACCGAGGCAAAAAGCAATGATGTCCTGCCCAAAGTCACATAGGAACTCTATGGCAGACCAGGGACTTGAACAGGGCTCTCCAACAGTCCAGGCCAGCAGCTCAACCACCAGCCAACCTTCTTTCTTCTATCCCCCTTTTTAAATACTAGGTTTGTGTATTGGCTCTGGTTTCTCATGAAAAAAGAATCTCCTGCTAGATGACTCCTTTCCTCCTCCTAGGGACCTCTCTCTCTCTGGCAAATCCTCACTAGAGCTCTGCCAGGACCAGAGCTTGGCAATGCCCTGTCTAGTACCTGCTCCAGCAGCATGGAGAATGGGAGAGGGTCCTCGAATGCTAGTCGCAGTCTCCAAGGGGAGGGAGTTGAAACTGGCAACTGAAGCTGATATGGGTAACAGAAAAGCTCCTCACAGTGGGATTGAATGAAAGAGGAGTGCTGATGGTGAAGGAGTCTCAGGAGTACACCCTGGAATGTCACAGGTACTAGCAAACTAGAAAGGGGCATCAAGTCTGATCACAAGGCACGTGATAATTTGTGGTTTCACATTCATCTGCAACACGGTTTTCAAAGGACCTAGACAGACAGACAGGAAGTTTGTTAGTTCACGTCTACTTTCTTTCTGGGTGCTGTTACACCACTTGCTAGCCTTGCAGAAGGACTTGGTTTATTTCTTCTTTTCTTTCAGCTTCACTAACCAACACAAGGCATTGGAGGGCTTGTAATGTGCTGGGGACATGATGTGGTCCTAATGGCCATAACATCTGGGACCGATCTTGTCAATCCTTACTCACATGGGTAGTTATTACTCACCCCATCAGTCCTATTGAAGGATAAGCGTTTACAAGTTCTGGCTCTATATTAGGACTGTTTGCTAAATACAAGATCCTTTCACGTCACCCACATGTAGGCCGCAACCTTGGGCCAAATTCTGCTCTCAGCAGCACCGGTTTAAAACTGGAAACTCTCCACTGATGTCAATATAGTTGCTCCAGGTACAAAAACAGTGTCACTGATGGCCAATTATTTCCATTAGGATTTAAGCTCTGAACAATACAATGTTTTATGCAAAGTGAGAAGTATGAACAGAAGCTGTTAGAGGGGAAACAGGTAGTATACCTACAGGAGCATATACAGAACTCCCTAGGCTAACAGACTACACGCCAAACCCTGCTCTTTTACTCACACAAGCACTCCAATAGATTTTAGTAGGATCACTTGCACAAGAAATCTGATCAGGATTTGCTCCTATATGGTGGTATCATCAACAAGTTCATCTGCACTGCCTTAATGGCGCCAAATTTAATTTCACCAGCTTGTACATACAGTAAGCGACTAGTCAGGCCAGGGATTCTCAGCTTGGGGGTTAAGTCTCCACTCAACTTGGGTCACATGACCATCCTACCCTTCACTCGCTCCAGGATGGGGTACTGGCTTGGTGGAAGGGGAATTCTGAGGGGGTCCCGCTAGGGTGACCAGATGTCCCGATTTTATTGGGACAGTCCTCATTTTTGGGTATTTTTCTTATATAGGCGCCTATTACCCCCCACCCCCGTCCCGATTTTTCACATTTTCTGTCTGGTCACCCTGGGTCCCGCTATGGAAAAGGTTGAGAACCCCTGCCCTAGTCCATAAACAAATGTGTGACATGTAGCAAAAGGATCTCAACCCCAATTAATGCTCATTTTCATAGCAATTTGCTTCAGCTAGAAGTTCTGGGAAAACACCTTAAAAGGCGGGGGTTGGGGGTGAGAGGGTGAGGTAGTTGCAGAGAAGCCTCTGATCTGCCTTCCTGAACTGGGCTGTGGCTTTTGAGAGAAAAAAGTCTCTCAGGTGTTTTGAGGTCTGACTGATTCCAGTTGAACCAGAAGTCTTACGAGAAGAGCCACTTTTGCAGCATTCTAGCATTTCCACCTCAGCCCAGGAAGTAGAGCTGCAGCAAAACAACAAAAAGAATGAGGTTTTTTTTTAAAAAAACCCACAACCCTCAAAGACAAAGTGAACTCTTCTGAACTTCAAAATAAATAAATAGGCTGCAGATAAAGAAATAAACAAACAAACAGTAAACAGTTGTAGCTAGAAGTTCAGCCTAGTTCTAATTTGATTCAAATTCTAATTTGATTCAAATTTTACTCTAATTTGATTAAAATTCTCTCATAAAATGTACTACAGTGTTCTAGCCTTCCAGCAGCTTCTGATCTTACTCATGCTAGTCCAAATCAAGAGTGCCGCCTTTTAAAGTCAATGGAGCTACACTAGTATAAACCAGTGTGAGAGCAGAATGTGGCCCTGCATCTTACAACAGAAAGGAATAGCTATTGACTACAAAATACAATAGTATACTAGAGTAACAGCATGAGCCGTTTGCAGTGACTTTGTGTGTGTGTGTAAGTTGTAGAGTTTTGGACCATTGCTATGGAATGCTATATTGTTCTACAGTAATGGACAAGTACTAAGAACCGTGCTATGTATAAATGGAGATATCTTGGCTAACCAGGTGATCTTTGGGGTCTCACAAAGGATCATATGGTAGCTTTAAGAAACAGAGAAATCAGAAATATAGGCCTTGGCTACACTTGGGGATTCACAGCGCTGCCGCGGCAGTGCTGTGAAGCGCGAGTGTAGTCGCGCCGCCAGCGCTGCAAGAGCTCTCTCGCAGCGCTGTAAGTACTCCACCTCTCCGAGGGGAGTAGCTTGCAGCGCTGCGAGGGAGCGTGCAGTGCTGCAGGTGCTGATTACACTGGCGCTTTACAGCGCTGCACTCGCTGCGCTCGGGGGGGGGCGTTTTCACACCCCTGAGCGCAGCAAGTTGCAGCGCTGTACAGCACCAGTGTAGCCAAGGCCATAGACTCAGTGAAGAGGTCTCTCAGTAGCCCTCAAGGGGATGTGAAGGAGGGACTAATGGAAGAATGACAATGAGTGACTATGTGCCAATTTTCACCTCCTGCCACTTACTGCAGTATGTGAAACATCCCAGCCATCAACAGTCCCTGCAAAATAGAACTGTAACCCCAGCCCAGAGCCATAGAGATAAACAAAGATTTGTATCTACGGGCAGGTTATAAACACTCTCCACTGAGCTAAGGTCAGGTCAGGGTTCACCACCTCCCTGCAGGCACAGGTGTATCAGAGATCTCCACCCTCAGCCCAGCCCATCCCATGCAATGTAGGCAGAGGCTAAAGCAGATACTAGATATAATGATCTCCCATAGTCAGACACATCCTGTAATGTACTGCATATCAATAATGACCAACCTAAAAGGAGCCACCATTGGCCCACTCCCATTCACACATCATCATCTGACTCTATTGCTCCTGCTCTTTGTGGCACCCTCTACAACAGGGGTAGGCACCCTATGGCACGGGTGCCTTCTAAAAACGTTAAAATGTATTACTGGCACGCAAAACCTTAAATTAGAGTGAATAGATGAAGACTCGGCACACTACTTCTGAACGGTTGCCAACCCTGTGATGGGTTAGATCACAGAAACCCCCTTGGGAGCTGCCACCCGATGTGCAAAGACTACCCCTGCTTCTGTTTTCCCTGCCAGCTCAGGACTTCAGCACCCTGTCTTGCTGAGCCAGACACTCCCGTCTGCTCCAACACAGACCCAGGGTCTGAATCACTTGTCCCAAAGCTGCAAGTTTACCTGAAAACAGCTCACAGAAGTGTGCTTGTCTTTAGCACTCAGATGCCTAACTCCCAATGGGGTCTAAACCCAAATAAATCCGTTTTACCCTGCATAAAGCTTATAAAGCTTATGCAGGGCAAACTCATAAATTGTTCGCCCTCTATAACACTGATAGAGAGATATGCACAGTTGTTTGCTCCCCCACGTATTAATACATACTCTGGGTAAATTACTAAATAAAAAGTGATTTTATTAAATACAGAAAATAGGATTTAAGTGGTTCCAAGTAGTAACAGACAGAACAAAGTAAGTCACCAAGCAAAATAAAATAAAATGCACAAATCTATGTCTAATCAAACTGAATACAGATAATCTCACCCTCAGAGATGCTTCAGTAAGTTTTTCTCAGACTGGACACCTTCCAGGCCTGGGCACAATTCTTTCCCCTGGTACAGCTCTTGTTCCAGCTCAGGTGATATCTAGGGGATTCTTCATGATGGCTCCTCTCCCCCTTTGTTCTCTTCCACCCCTTTATATATCTTTTGCATAAGGCAGGAACCCTTTGTCCCTCTGGGTTTCCACCCCCCCTCACTGGAAAAGCACCAGGTTAAAGATGGATTCCAGGTCAGGTGACATGATCACATGTCACTGCAAGACTTCATTGCCCACTTGCCAGCACACACACATACAGGAAGACTAACTGGTAAACACAGCCATCTGCAGACAATGGTCCTGGTTAATGAGAGTCATCAAGATTCCAAACCATCATTAATGGCCCACACTTTACATAATTACAATAGGCCCTCAGAGTTATGTTTTATATTTCTAGTTTTAGATACAAGAGTGGTACATTTCTACAAATAGGATGATCACACTCAGTAGATTATAAGCTTTGTAATGATACCTTACAAGAGACCTTTTGCACGAAGCATATCCCAGTTGCATTATATTCACTTATTATCAAATCTTTATAAAACTATCCCAGTTACATTATATTCACTTATTATCATGTTTTTATAAAACCATATAGACTGCACAATGTCACAAACCCCTGCTCTACAAACAGTTTCATGGAAGTGATACCACCATTAAACACAGAGAGCCACAGTAGTGCTTTGAGGTGTTCAGGGCTTTACCGTTACAGGGCCCTGCTGTTTTTTGTGTGTGGTGCTTGCTGCACATCTATGAATATAAAACTGTCAATGCAACTATTTAATTTTGCGGTGCTTGCTGTACAGCTATGATTATTACAGTGTGTTTGTCACTGATGCTGAGTTGTGTCAGTACTGTACGGTAACAAGTGGGTGTTTTCAGAACTGTGAGGCACTCTACAGCATCTGTTGTGCACTAATAAAGATGACTTATTTTCCAAATAATAGAATTTTACTCAGTAACAAAAGCAGTGCAAAGAAAAACCTGCACAATTTTAAAGCAACTACATTAAAAACATCATAAATGAATGGAACAGAACTTAAAGGAAAAGAACATCCATGCTCATTTTACCTACGCATACAGCAACTGTGGCTTTCACAGGGCAGTGTATGTGAAGCTGTGGTTGTCCTTGTCCCCGAGGATGGAGTGGTAGGAGTAGGATGCAGCCCCTGATGCCTGGTGGAACACTGGTGGTGGGGTGTAGGGAGGTGTGTGATGGAGTACTCCCTGGACGGCAAAGGGAGGCGAGCCAGGGCTTGTTGAACCTGTAGGTTCACAAGAGTCTGCAGCGTCTGTATTTGCTACCAGAGAAGCCCCATTATGTCCTGGTGCACCTCCCTCTCCCTTTCCTGCTGGGATTCGTGGGCCTTTCCCCTGTCCAGTCTTCCTTCTCCAGGCTGTCTGCTGTGTCCACTCTCCAAGCCCTTTGCTCACGGTCTGCAGGACTGGCTTGCAGGATCTCACTGAACATGTCATCCTGAGTTCTCTTCTTTCTCCTACTTATCTGGCTCAGGTGTTCCACGGGTGTGGAGGGGGAACCCCTCAAGGTCCCGACGGCAGCAGCTGCAGGCAAAGCACACACAGAGGTACCATTGTCAGTCAAGGGCGGCTCCAGGCACCAGAGCAGCAAGCGCGTGCCTGGGGCGGCAAGCCACGGGGGGAGGCCTGCCGGTCCCTGTGAGGGCGGCAGTCAGGCGGCCTTCGGCAGCATGCTTGCGGGAGGTCCGCCGGTCCCGCGGATTCGGTGGTAATTTGGCGGCGGGTATGCTGAAGGCGCAGGACCAGCGGACCTCCAGCAGGCATGCCGCCGAACCTGCGGGACCAGCGGACCGCCCGCAGGCGCGCCGCCGAAAGCCACCTGACTGCCGTGCTTGGGGCGGCAAAACACATAGAGCCGCACCTGTTGTCAGTACAGTCACAATGGAAAGTGACAGTTAAGATTCAGAACTCCCTTCCCTTGCTCCCTTAATGTTTGACTCAAGACAGGCTTATTCATAGATTCATAGATTCTAGGACTGGAAGGGACCTCGAGAGGTCATCGAGTCCAGCCCCCTGCCCGCATGGCAGGACCAAATACTGTCTAGACCATCCCTGATAGACACTTATCTAACCTACTCTTAAATATCTCCAGAGATGGAGATTCCACAACCTCCCTAGGCAATTTATTCCAGTGTTTAACCACCCTGACAGTTAGGAACTTTTTCCTAATGTCCAACCTAGACCTCCCTTGCTGCAGTTTGGACATTAGGAAAAAGTTGACACTACTGCTTTGGATTGCTTGTGCACAGGGCCACTCACAGCACCAGCCATGGTGAGTATGCAGGGCCGGCTCCAGGCACCAGGCACCCAAGCTGGTGCTTGGGGCGGCACCTGGAGGGGGGTGGCGGCGCGGCGCTCTGGCCGCCGGGGGGGGAAGAGCCGAGCCCCAGCCGGGGCGGCGAAAAAGCCAGAGCCGGCACTGTGAGTATGGCCCACTGGGGTGAGGGAAATGAGAAGGGAATTGCTTGGTTTCATGAAACATGTCCAATTTTTTCATCCATTCCTCATAGGCCCGGCTTTCTATGCCTCTCATCATTTTTGTTGCTCTCCTTTGGACCCTCGCAGTTTGTTCCTATCTTTTTAAAAGTGTGATGGCATGGTCTCCAGGCCTCACCAATATCGAACAGAGAAGAACAATTGCCTCCTGTGTCTTACATACAACACTCCTGTTAATACATCCCCTAATGACATATGCCTTTTTCATAACTACATCACATTGTTGGCTCATATTCGATTTGTGATCCGCAATAACCCACAGATCCTTTACAGCAGTACTAGCACCTAGCCAGTTATTCCCCATTTTGTAGTTGTATGTTCGATTTTTCCTTCCTAAGTTTAGCACTTTGCACATGTCTTTATTGTCTTATTGATGTCAGACCAATTCTCCAATTTATCTAGATCATTTTGAATTATAATCCTGTCCTCCAAAGTGCTTACAACTCCTCTCAATTTGGTGTCATCTGCAAATTTTATAAGTGTGCTCTCACTCCACCATCCAATCTGTAATGGAGATATTGAATAGTGCTTGAATGGGCCCCCGTGGAACCCAACTTGAAATGTCCTTCTAGTTTGACAGCAAACCATTGATAACTACACTTTGAGAACAGTCTTTCAACCAGTTGTGTGCCCATCTTTTAGTAATGTCACGTTGACCATATTTCCTAGTTTGCTTATGAGAATGCCATGTGGGACTGTGTCAAAAACCTTACTAAAGTCCTGAGATATCACGTCTACTGCCGCCCCCTTATCCATGAGGCTGGTAATCCTGTCACAGAAGAGAATTAGGTTGGTTTGGCAAGATTTGTTTTTTGACAAATCCATGTTGGCTATTATCACATTATTATCTTCTAGGTGCTTACAAATTGGTTCTGGTTTGTTTTTTTTCTGGGTATCAAAGTTAGGCTGACTGATCTATAACTCCCTGAATCCTTTTTGTCCCGCCTTTTAAAGAGAGTTACTGTGTTTTCCCCTCTCCAGTCCTCTGGCACCTCACCAGTCCGCCATGAGTTCTCAAAGATTAATGTTTCTGAGGTTGCTTCAGCTAATTCCTTCTGTACCCTAGGATAAATTTCATCAGGCCCCACCAATGTGAATACATCTAAATTATCTAAATATTCCTAAACCTGTTCATTCCCTATTCTGGCTTTTGTTCCTTCCCCCTTGCTGTTAATATTGTGTTAAGTATCTTATCACAATTAACTGTTTTAGTGACGACTGACGCAAAAGAGGCATTAAACACCTCAGCCTTCTTGGTGGCATAAATAATAGCTGTCTAATGGAGCAATGAGGGGTGACTTGAGAGGGACCAGGATTTGCACCATTATTTGTACTACAATAGCATCTGGAGGCCCACAAATGAGATTGGGACCCCCCATTGCTTTAGGTACTATGCAAACACACAGTGACAGATAATCCCTTGCTTGGGATAGCTTATAAAACTTACACATGTGCTTAACTTTAAGCACTGAGCACAGTCCCATTGATGGCAATGACATTACTCCCAGTGTATAAAGTTAAGCATGTGCATAAGTCTTGGCAGGATCGAGTGTAAATAGAGAAGCCATAAAAAGGATGGCTTGTTATTCCCATTTTACACATGGAGACCTGAGGCAGAGAGACATCGAGGGGCTGATCCAACTCACATTGAAGTCAATGGAATGAGGCCCACGGACTTCCATGGAAATTGAATTCAACCCCAATAGACCTGCCCAAGGTCACAAAGGAAGTCTGTGACAGAGGCAGGAATAGAACCCAGCTTCCCAGAAATGAAAGGGACCAGATTGCCAGAGTAGGTGTTACATCAGATCTCCCCTCCTCCGCCACTGTATTGCCTATATGCACCTCATCCTTGATCTGGAGGTCAGGCTTCATGTTTATTCAGTTCTTAATACATTTCTCCTGAGGCTGCCAACAACCTGCCAGTCAGTTTAATGTTGGTTTTAGGCCAGTGCCTGAGTCCTAAAAAAGGAAGCACCGGAACACACTATTCCAGCTCCCACATAAACTGCCGCAACAGCATTCTAGAGCATTCCGGCACAACTCAAGCCCTGTTTTTAGGTATATGGGAACATGTCCACTCAGGGCAGGGCTGAGACCCACTAAAAATCATGTCACAGAGACCATTAAACACCCCATATGTGGCAACAGCTTCCAGTCCAATAGATTTGAACCAGCAACCTGGAGGGGAATGTTCCATTATGACCGTTCCCCTGTGTCATCCAGTCAGTCCCCTTCGCTTTGCCATTTGTGTTACTGACCTTTACAGCTAACGACAAAGGTTGCGTTGTCAAAAGACACAATGCAGAAAATGAATAATAGGAGAGAGATCAACATTTTTAACAAGTCTACTAAATCCTGCTAGAAAAGTTCACACAAATGATCACCACAGAGACAACTAAGTATTGAGTATCCTTAGCTTGGTCAACTTGAGCTGATGCAGGCAATTTTTCAGGAAGAATTTGAAGGTAGGGAATTAAATTGGGATTCGATTCTTTGGGCTTGCTTGCACTAGAAAGTCATACCATTTTAACTATACCGGGATACTTAAAGTGGTACAACACTCGTAGTATAGATGCAGGTATATGGCATTAATGGTGCTTTACATTGGTATAGCTGTTCCTGCGTGGGAAGGGGAATAACTAGATTGGTACAAGTCACCTTTATAGCAGTATAACTGTGCCCATACTAGGGGATGTTCTAGGATAACTATATTGGGAATCACTCCCCTAACCTAAAACTTTTAAATGTAGACAAGGCCTTAAGATGAAATCCTGGCCCCACTGAAGTCAGTGGCAACACTCCCATTCAGTTCCATAGGGTCCAAATTTCACTCTGTATTCCCCACCCTTTTCTTTGTTTCCTCCAGGAGCAGGGTTGAGCCATGCTTTCTTATCAGGGTTTTCTTCATGAGTTGGAGCTCCTATTGCTCCCAGATGGTAATAAATCCTGTATAAATCTCATAGGCTTCGAGCTAGAAAATGTGATAGTACTGGAATTCCTTGTATTGTTCTCATGTTATATCTTTTATGGCTCGGATCCAAGTCCCTATAAAGCCAATGGACTTCAGTGGGCGTTGGATTGGACTTTATGTGAATTATTGTAATCATCTTTGGGAAGTAAGAAATAAGCCCCATTCTTCCAATACATCATTGACAAGGATTTACAGCCGCGAGTCGATTATGACTTTAGATAAAGATAAGCTACGTGGATATGTTTGAGTAACTATTGTAAAGACAACCCAGATACAACAGTGAGGAGTGGTGGATCAGTGCTTGTAATAACAATATCACAATAATAAAATCAGAATATTTTGATTTTTTTCTTTAATTTATCACTGGAAAGAGCAGGTCTCATCTTTATTCTGTAGCAGTGTTTGAAAGATCAGCTCTTACGAAGCAAGCAGTGTTCTCTGACATACCGCATCCACCTCATTTTTATTCATTAAAAAACACAAAAACCCAGAGTTGCGAAATAGGGATTGATTTCAAGCAATAGCTGCAAAATATTGCCCTCAGGATAGAAGTTATCTCAGTTGTAAAATAATACACGAACTAAATTTCACAAGCTCTGTAATTTTTCTCTCCCCAGGGCAATATTTTACAATAATGGCCCTCAAGCCAATTTTTCATAATACAAAATGTTCTGTTACTGCAAGGCTTATTTTTTCCTATAATCTGTCTTCTTCTAACACACCTTTCAATCTCCTTCCCGCCCTAACTTCAGAACCTCATTCCTCTCAACCTGGTTTGCCAAACCAGGATCTCCATTTCGTTCTCTGAAATGTGAGTTTGAACTAAAGTGTTAATAATTCCCAGCATCGAGAGAGCTATTCATGGTGCTTGGAAGACTCTATCAGAGGTAAAGAAGTTTTATTATCCCCATTTTAAAAATGGGAGAAACTGAGGCACAGAAGTCCAGTTACTTAATCAAGATCATAGAAGAAGTCAATCCAAGCCGGAATTAGGATTCAGGAGTTCTGTATTCCCAGTCCTGTGCTCAAGCCCACTGTATCATACGTCTCTAAAATATAGACAGCACTTTAACTAACAACAAGTGATTTTAAACTATATAAAGCAGCAGCTGAGGGCACCACTAAAGTTAAGGGTGTTTGAGAGTTCCCATTTCAAATGAAATTTTCTGGGCTTACCACACTGTCATAATAACTAATGCCCCAACCATGCAAACACTGAGGGTATGTCTACACTAGACATGCTACAGCTGCACAGGTGCAGCACTGCAGCTGCACCACTGTAGAGCTGTAGTGTAGACACTTACTACAGGAGTTCTTCTGTCACTCCAACGCCCAAGAGATGGTAGCTAGGTTGATGGAAGAATTCTTCTGCCACCCTAACGTCTGTACTGGGCAAATTAGTCGAAATAATAGTTAAGAATAAAATTGTCCGACACATAGAAAAACATAAACTGTTGAGCAATAGTCAACATGGTTTCTGTAAAGGGAAATCGTGTCTTACTAATCTATTAGAATTCTTTGAAGGGGTCAACAAACATGTGGACAAGGGGGATCCAGTGGACATAGTGTACTTAGATTTCCAGAAAGCCTTTGACAAGGTCCCTCACCAAAGGCTCTTATGTAAATTAAGCTGCCATGGGATAAAAGGGAAGGTCCTTTCATGGATTGAGAACTGGTTAAAAGACAGGGAACAAAGGGTAGGAATTAATGTAATTCTCAGAATGGAGAGGGGTAACGGGGGGGGGGGGAATAGCTCAGTGGTTTGAGCATTGGCCTGTTAAACCCAGGGTTTTGAGTTCAATCCTTGAGGGGGCCACTTAGGGATCTGGGGCAAAATCAGTACTTGGTCCTGCTAGTGAAGGTAGGGGGCTGGACTCAATGACCTTTCAAGGTCCCTTCCAGTTCTAGGAGATAGGATATCTCCATTAATTTAATTTAACTAGTGGTGTTCCCCAAGGGTCAGTCCTCAGACTGATCCTATTCAACTTATTCATAAATGATCTGGAGAAAGGGGTAAACAGTGAGGTGGCAAAGTTTGCAGATGATACTAAACTGCTCAAGATAGTTAAGTCCAAAGCAGACTGTGAAGAACTTCAAAAAGATCTCACAAAACTAAGTGATTGGGCAACAAAATGGCAAATGAAATTTAATGTGGATAAATGTAAAGTAATGCACATTGGAAAAAATAACCCCAACTATACATACAATATGATGGGGGCTAATTTAGCTACAACAAGTCAGGAAAAAGATCTTGGAGTCATCGTGGATAGTTCTCTGAAAATGTCCACACAGTGTGCAGAGGCGGTCAAAAAAGCAAACAGGATGTTAGGAATCATTAAAACGGGGATAGAGACTAAGACTGAGAATATATTATTGCCCTTATATAAATCAATGGTATACCCTCATCTCAAATACTGCGTACAGATGTCGTCTCCTCATCTCAAAAAAGATATACTGGCACTAGAAAAGGTTCAGAAAAGGGCAACTAAAATGATTAAGGGTTTGGAACGGGTCCCATATGAGGAGAGATTAAAGAGGCTAGGACTCTTCAGCTTGGAAAAGAGGAGACTAAGGGGGGATATGATAGAGGTATATAAAATCATGAGTGATGTGGAGAAAGTGGATAAGGAAAAGTTATTTACTTATTCCCATAATACAAGAACTAGGGGTCATCAAATGAAATTAATAGGCAGCAGGTTTAAAACAAATAAAAGGAAGTTCTTCTTCACGCAGCGCACAGTCAACTTGTGGAACTCCTTACCTGAGGAGGTTGTGAAGGCTAGGACTATAACAGAGTTTAAAAGAGAACTGGATAAATTCATGGTGGTTAAGTCCATTAATGGCTATTAGCCAGGACGGGTAAGGAATGGTGTCCCTAGCCTCTGTCTGTCAGAGGGTGGAGATGTATGGCAGGAGAGAGGTCAGAGGGTGGAGATGTATGGCAGGAGAGAGATCACTTGATCATTGCCTGTTAGGTTCACTCCCTCTGGGGCACCTGGCATTGGCCACTGTCGGTAGACAGGATACTGGGCTAGATGGACCTTTGGTCTGACCCGGTACGGCCTTTCTTATGTTCTTACCCTAGTGCTGTCTACACTGGGGCTTAGGTTGGCATAACTACATCTCCCAGGGATGTGAATTTTTCACACCCCATGAGCGACGTAATTAGGTTGACCTAACTTTCTAGTGTAGGCCAGCCTTTACACACAGGAGCAATTTTATGCACAGAAGTAGATCCATGGGTGCAAAGTTACTCATGCTTGTAAGAGCTGGTCTACACTGAAAAGATACACTGGCATAGCAACAACTTTCTGGGGAGTGAAAAAGCCACACCGCTGAGAGACGTAGTGAAGCTGATTGAAACCGCGGTGTAGACAGCACGACGTCAACAGAAGCATTCTTCCCTCGACCTCGCTACCACATCTCCGGGAGGTGGATTACCTACAGCAATGGGAGGGGTTCTCCCGTCACTGTAGTAAGTGTCGACACTGAAGTGGTACAGTGCCACAGCGGCACCTGTGCCGCTGTAGCGTTTTAAGAGTAGCCATAGGCCAGGTCTACACTACCGCGGTAGTTCGACGGCTGGCAATCGAACTTCTGGGTTCGATTTATCGCGTCTGGTCTGGACGCGATAAATCGATCCCGGAAGTGCTCGCCGTCGACTGCGGTACTCCAGCTCAGCGAGAGGAGTACCGCGGAGTCGACGGGGGAGCCTGCCTGCCGCGTGTGGACCGCGTCTGAACCGCGGTAAGTTCGAACTAAGGTATGTCGACTTCAGCTACGTTATTCACGTAGCTGAAGTTGCGTACCTTAGATCGAATTGGGGTGTTAGTGTAGACCAGGCCATAGCTTCAGTATCATAGGACAGAGGCTTAGACTGTAAGCTCTGTGGAACAGGGACCATCTTGTTATTCTGTGATTGTACAGCGCCTGGCACAACGGAGTCCGGGTCCATGACTAGGGCTTCTAGGTGCTACTGCTATACACATACTAAATAATAATAATTTAAAGGGGTACTGTCATGCTAAAAATCAAGGGCCTGATTCTCACTTATGTGAAGACCTCAGTGTCTTAATGTATAAATGAGACTCAAGCCTCAGGTATTTAATAAAAACATCCTTGCCAGGAACAGCTATTGTAACGGAAAGGAATTTTGAAAAAGTCTGTGTCCTTTAAATGCTCCAGCTAGCCTATGCAACAAACACTAGGTTTTAGTACTGGCAGAAATGTGCGTGGGACATGATATGTGGAGAAGATGTTTCTTTTCACAGCTTTAGGCTTACTTCATCTTGACCTTCACGTACATAATATGATTTATTAATGGTGTTAGCGGCAGTTCCAACATTACTAATTAATGCAGCAAATTTGTTTTCTCCAAATCAAAGTTTAATCCGGGAAGTGGCCCTCCAGGATTTCAAACAGGAGAACGGTTGAAAATTTTAAAGACACATGGAATAAAAGAGAACAATGTGTTACTCTGAGTACAGAGTAAATATGGAAGCTGACTGCTGCTAGTTCTTCCCTGGCTCTATGACCTTACTTGCCCATTGTAATTTCGCTAGCTGCTTATAAGTTGGCAAACCTCTGTATGAACTGTAGGTCAAACAAATTGGTTTGCACCACGTGATCCAAACAAGTTTGTTTAGGGATCTGAAGTATGATTTTGAAGGGATGGGTCTGAGGCTTTCTTGTGGGCGAGATGCATGCAGAGACTAGAGGATTGTGGAAAGTGGCACCAACAGCTCCCACCAATGCGATGAGAAAAGAAAGTCAGGCATGATTTTTGCATTTTAACCCTTTCTGTGCTATAGAGATTTTAACCAGTCACAAGATTTTCCTATGAAAAAGCGAGGGCACCCAGCCCACAATTCTCCCTGTCTTAACCATGCTGTATAAAGAACCTGAAAGGGACACATTCAAGTTGGATTAGGTCTCATGTTTAGGCTCTGTTGTAATAAATCCATGGCTACCATGACATTGTGGCTAGTACATTGCACATACTGTGGCCATACAGAACTTGATAGCAACAGCCAGGTGAGAACTCAGATGATCCATCTCCAAAATCCCAGTCTCCACCTATTAAAGGAGAATCTTCACTAGCTGTCAGCAGCATATGGCCTATGACATGCAGATGAGCAATTCGGATTCCTTCCAGCAGTGCATAGTGATGGTGACATACGCACACTAGCCATTTCAATTACAATACATATAAATCTGCCTCCAACAATCAGCAGCTTTGGGGTATAACCAGATGGCGTGAAAGAGGATTTCGCTCTGCATACAATTTGTCCAACATATATCAGATACATTAGGATTCATAGCATGTAACCCAAACAGGATGTAGTAAATGCTGATCTTGATTTTGTAGTGCATTTCCGCCAAGGACAAAGAAACGAAGCATTAGCCTCTTACCAAAAGTCCAACCTCACGCCCCAAGGTCCAGTTCTGGCCAGAAGTCCCTCTCCCACTGAATCATAAATTGCTTATCTAATTTAAATCTATCTAGCTAAAGTGTTTATATAGCATCAAACTTGCAAATGTCACCCTTCACCTCTCTGTTCCTCAATTTCTCCATTTGTGACAGGGGGATAACACTTACCTTGGCCAAGTGTTTTGAGAATCTCAAAGTGTGTAAATCCAAAGTACTATTATTATTATAAATTCCCGCCATGTACCACACTCATGACTGATTTGTGCAGTCGATTATTTATTAATGATGGGGACCATCCATCGCCCTCCGCACCAATCAGAAGTGAGAGTAGCTCTCATCCATGCAGTCACACTGGTTCAATTGCCACTTCCCTCTTTAAAGCTGCATTATTCGGGTGGCCTTGGAATGGAAGGCACTTTGCAAAGTATTGCGAGGAGCTCTCCTCGTGCAGCAGGGAATTGGAGCCAAGGGAGCAGCCGTAGATCTCTGGCCTCCAGAGAGTGACGACGGAAGGGAATTAATTGGATGCAGTTGGCTCGTTCGTGCTACAGATCACTGCATGGTGACGAATCCATTCACTTGGACTGGAGTCTGAGAACAGACACACAAAGCTAATCTGAGCCGTGAGCCTTGCCTTGCCCATCGGAGCACAATGCCCTTGCTTGAGTCTCTTGCTCAGTGGAGTAGGGAGGGAGGTGCTGCTGTATATGCTCTGAAGCACTGCAGGGATATGTCTACTGCCATGGAGGTCTATGACTTTTTGGGTGGCCCTGGCGTTTTTTGTTTTAAAAGGTCTCAAAGGATGGCATTGTAAGGATGTCTAATAGGACTCCTTCCTCAATGAGTGCACAAAAGGTCCTGTAAAACAGAGGTGGCCAAGGTACAAGCCCATGAACCACACATGCCCCAGGGGTTTTAACCCAAGTCCCATGACTAACTATCTTCAAAGAGACAAGGAGGGTGAGATAATATGTTTTATTGGACCAACTTCTGTTGGTGAAAGAGACAAGCCTTCAAGCGACACAGAATGCAATATCCTGGGACGAACATGGCTACAACAGCACTGCAGTAACTATCTTTAACACAGAGGGCTAGTCTACACTATCCGCCCGGATCGGCGGGTAGAAATCGATCTCTCGGGGATCGATTTATCGCGTCTCATCTAGATGGATAAATCGATCCCCGAATCGACGCGCTTATTCCCAACTTGTCAGCAGTACGCGCCGTCGACGGGGGAGCCGCGGCGGTCGATTTGCCGCTGTCCTCACAGCGGGGTAAGTCGAATAGGATATGTCGAATTCAGCTACACTATTCACGTAGCTGAATTTGCGTATCTTAAATCGACCCCCCCCCCTTAGTGTAGACCTAGCCAGAGATGTGGCTCACAAAGACCAGACCTCCGAGCAGGGAGAATTGCATGCTGGGAGCTATAGGTTTTTGTGGGCTAGACTGCCATATTAAAGATGAGTTCTGCTCTGTGGTGGGTAGTCATGTTTATCTGAGGTTTAATAATTAATGTTCGTTGAGCACTTTGAATATGGAGAAAGCAATAGATATCATGTGATACAGATTAGGTCTGATGAAGTTCTGGCAAGTTGCCAACAGGGCCCCCCGCTGGACATAGTTTGTGCATCCCTGCAGTCAGTATTATTATTATTAATTTGTATTACCGTAGCACGTAGGAGTTCTAGTCATGGACTTGATTGCACTAGCATAAAGCCAAAGAAAGTCCAGAGAAGTGACTCAGACTCAGTTCAGAATCTGCGTCAGTGTTGAAATGTTTTAATTACTACCAAAGAATTTTTTTTTTTAAAAAGGAAGCTTTTTGAAAAACTTTCCAGTTTAAAGAAAATACCAGTTTCCTTTAAAATAATTGCTGAATGAAAACATTTGACTGGCTCTAGTCATGACAGCTGTTCATTGCCACATGTATACATCTCCCATGGTGCATTGTAATCTTCCCTCTGACCAAGCTGTGTGGGGTGGGTGCATCAGTTGAGATGGAGTCCAGTTAGGGAGTCCAGTCTCCAGGGAAAGCTTTAGGCACAAGGCTCCCAAACTACAACTCCCATGAGGCCCTGCAGCACCAGAGGCTGAAGCAGTTTAACATGACATTGACTCTAAACAAAATGTTTGCTTGGGTTCAACACACCAAAACAAGACATTCAGTGACATTAGAACAATTTGGATAGTGGGGGTGCTGAAGGCCATTGAAGAAAACTGTAAACCCTGTATATGATGGAAACCACTTCAAGCCAGGAGGTGCTGCTGCATCTCCAGCACCCCTAGTTCCAGCACCCCTGAAAACATTCCAACATTTTTTTATTCAGAGGTGTCTGCACTTTTCATTCCATGGAAAGTTTCAGTATTTCAACATTTCATCCCAATTCAGGACAAAAACAAAGGCCAAAATTTGGAAGGAAATTCTAAATTAGAAGGACATTTTGATTTTTGCTCTGCTCTACACAGGAGAAATTTGCATGGCTGCTGCCTGGGCTCTGTGTGTTTTGTGAATAAAGAGGACTTCAGTCTTCTCTGTTACAAATCTATGTGCCACCATCCCTAAATACAAAGCGACACAGACGCAAACATTTTGGGCCAATTCCTCAGCTGATGTAATGCAACATATTTGCATTGGCTTCAATGGTGTTACCCTGATTTAGCAGCTGAGGAGCTAGCCTGGTATGTTTTCTGGTGTTTTTATAGATACATAATTAATTACTATTATTGTATTTTAATGGTCTGTCCAGCATCCTTGGCTGGGAGGAAACATGTTTAGCAAATTACGAATATATTATTATATGTATTAAAATGCTCAGTAATTATGGGCATGAGGAACCAATGCAAAAATCAGGAGAGAGTTGATCTCTTGTAAGCCTTACACAGTACAAGTATAATTGATCACATTGGGCTTGTGACGGGTTAGATCACAGAACCCCCCTTGGGAGCTGCCACCTGATGTGCAAAGACTACCCCTGCTTCTGTTTTCCCTGCCAGCTCAGGACTCCAGCACCCTGTCTTGCTGAGCCAGACACTCCCGTCTGCTTCAACACAGACCCAGGGTCTGAATCACTTGTCCCAAAGCTGCGAGTTTACCTGAAAACAGCTCACAGGAGTGTGCTTGTCTTTAGCACTCAGATGCCCAACTCCCAATGGGGTCTAAACCCAAATAAATCCGTTTTACCCTGCATAAAGCTTATGCAGGGCAAACTCATAAATTGTTCGCCCTCTATAACACTGATAGAGATATGCACAGCTGTTTGCTCCCCCAACTCTGAGTAAATTACTAAGTAAAAAGTGATTTTATTAAATACAGAAAATAGGATTTAAGTGGTTCCAAGTAGTAACAGACAGAACAAAGTAAGTCACCAAGCAAAATAAAATAAAATGCGCAAATCTATGTCTAATCAAACTGAATACAGATAATCTCACCCTCAGAGATGCTTCAGTAAGTTTTTTCTCAGACTGGACACCTTCCAGGCCTGGGCACAATTCTTTCCCTTGGTTCAGCTCTTGTTGCAGCTCAGGTAATAGCTAGGGGATTCTTCATGATGGCTCCTCGCTCCCCTTTGTTCTGTTCCACCCCTTTATATATCTTTTGCATAAGGCGGGAACCCTTTGTCCCTCTGGGTTTTCACTCCCCCCTCACTGGAAAAGCACCCAGGTTAAAGATGGATTCCAGGTCAGGTGACATGATCACATGTCACTGCAAGACTTCATTGCCCACTTGCCAGCACACACATATACAGGAAGACTAACAGGTAAACACAGCCATCTGCAGACAATGGTCCTGGTTAATGGGAGTCATCAAGATTCCAAACCACTATTAATGGCCCACACTTTGCATAATTACAATAGGCCCTCAGAGTTATATTTTATATTTCTAGTTTTAGATACAAGAGTGGTACATTTCTACAAATAGGATGATCACACTCAGTAGATTATAAGCTTTGTAATGATACCTTACAAGAGACCTTTTGCATGAAGCATATCCCAGTTACATTAGATTCACTTATATTTTTATAAAACTATTCCAGTTACATTATATTCACTTCTTATTATGTTTTTATAAAACCATATAGACTGCACAACGTCACAGGGCTTGACCTGACGCCCTTTGAAATCACTAACAAAACTTCCACTGGCTTCAGTAGAAGCAGGAGAGGACCAAAGTAATGCTGATCTAAGAATTTTTGCTTTAAGGACATTAATAGCTTTAGACTTTTAGTTCCCAGTTTGATTTGGATGAAGGAGGAACCACAGCCAGCTGGAAATTCTCCAGTGGGTCATTTCCCTGCTGTTTACTATTTTGTTTCTTTCAAGTTGGACAGATCAGGGAGATGCAGGTTAGAGTTTATGGCAAAAATGTTTTCAAGACAAAGTCATTTAGTCTGTGACCCAGTCACCACTGCCAATGATTTCACACAGAGCGATCATTGCTCCAGATCAGCCAGAACTGTTGAGTAGAACTGGGCAAAACTTTTCCAACTGAATGTTTTTCCATCAGAAAATGCCAATTTGATTAAACTGAAATGTTTTGTGGAAACACATAGTTTTTTTCAAAAATTTAATTGGAAATTATCAAAATGTTTAGTTTCAATTTTGCTTTGACTTTAATATTATATTAATTTTATATTAAAATTTATAATCTATAAAATAAAAATGTTTAGACTTTTATATTATATTATAATATAAGTTGAAATAATAAAGTCCAAATGAAACTTTTTGACCTTATCAAACCTAAACATTGTGGTAAGGCTGAAATGAAACATTTCAGAATATTTAATTTAATAAAAAACTCAGATTTTTGAGTTTTCATCATGATTTGGGACAAAACAAAATTTTGAAATCTTGGAATTTCCCATGGGATGGAAATTCCATTTTTCAGTCAGCTCTACTGCTGAACTGTGATAGATAGATAGATAGATCACCTAAAGATACAAAGTTAGAGCATAATTCTCCACTGTCTTGCACTTTGAGTCATCATTAACACCTGTACAAAGTGAGGACAAAGTGCTACAATTCAAAGTTTTGCATAGGTGTAAATGGGAAGACAAGAGAAATCAAACTCTCTATCTCTATCTAGGTTTTCCTAAGGTCTATCACTGCAGTGAAAGTCATCCATCTACAGCAAAGGATCAAAATGGTCAGCAGCAATGCATGTTTCCTCGCACAGCGTGGCCCGTGTGCCCCGCTCCTGACCTGGAGGGAAGCGTGCTAGGGTCCATCAGCCTTTATTTTTGCATTCAGTCTTTGGACAATCCATTGAGGCTGCTAAGAACCTGTGATGGAAACACCCTTCCAATAGAAAATGGGCTGAGACCCACCAAACTCATTTCACACACTGATACTCAGCTGGCCATTGTATAATTCTCAGCATAGTGTAAAAATAGGAATTTCTAATCTTTCCCTTAACGGTTCTATCTTATATGTCACAGGATTCAAACAGAAGATGCCAGCAGGCTCTCTCTACTGACTGATTGGTTTTAAATGAATGAGTAGTAGTATTTATTATTTGTTTTGTGGTAGCACCTAGAGGCCACCCATCAGGGACCCATTGTGCTAGGCTCTGTATTTACATCTATGGAAAAAATGGCCACTGCCCCAGAGAGCTTATCAACTAAATGAATTAGTACATAAGAACATAAGAACGGCCGTACTGGGTCAGACCAAAGGTCCATCTAGCCCAGTATCCTGTCTACCGACAGTGGCCAATGCCAGGTGCCCCAGAGGGAGTGAACCTAACAGGTAATGATCTCTCTCCTGCCATCCATCTCCACCCTCTGACAAACAGAGGCTAGGGACACCATTCCTTACCCATCGTGGCTAATAGCCATTAATGGACTTAACCTCCATGCATTTATCCAGTTCTCTTTTAAACGCTGTTATAGTCCTAGCCTTCACAACCTCCTCAGGCAAGGAGTTCCACAAGTTGACTGTGGGCTGTGTGAAGAAGAACGTCCTTTTATTTGTTTTAAACCTGCTGCCTATTAATTTCATTTGGTGATCCCTAGTTCTTGTATTATGGGAATAAGTAAATAACTTTTCCTTATCTACTTTCTCCACATCACTCATAATTTTATATACCTCTATCATATCCCCCCTTAGTCTCCTCTTTTCCAAGCTGAAAAGTCCTAGCCTCTTTAATCTCTCCTCCTATGGGACCCTTTCCAAACCCCTAATCATTTTAGTTGCCCTTCTCTGAACCTTTTCTAGTGCCAGTATATCTTTTTTGAGATGAGGAGACCACATCTGTATGCAGTATTCAAGATATGGACGTACCATCGATTTATATAAGGGCAATAATCTATTCTCCGTCTTATTCTCTATCCCCTTTTTAATGATTCCTAACATCCTGTTTGCTTTTTTGACTGCCTCTGCACACTGCGTGGACATCTTCAGAGAACTATCCACGATAACTCCAAGATCTTTTTCCTGATTTGTTGTAGCTAAATTAGCCCCCATCATATTGTATGTATAGTTGGGGTTATTTTTTCCAATGTGCATTACTTTACATTTATCCACATTAAATTTCATTTGCCATTTTGTTGCCCAATCACTTAGTTTTGTGAGATCTTTTTGAAGTTCTTCATAGTCTGCTTTGGTCTTAGCTATCTTGAGTAGTTTAGTATCATCTGCAAACTTTGCCACCTCATTTTTTACCCCTTTCTCCAGATCATTTATGAATAAGTTGAAGAGGATTGGTCCTAGGACTGACCCTTGGGGAACACCACTAGTTACCCCTCTCCATTCTGAGAATTTACCATTAATTCCTACCCTTTGTTCCCTGTCTTTTAACCAGTTCTCAATCCATGAAAGGACCTTCCCTTTTATCCCATGACAACTTAATTTACGTACGAGCCTTTGGTGAGGGACCTTGTCAAAGGCTTTCTGGAAATCTAAGTACACTATGTCCACTGGATCCCCCTTGTCCACATGTTTGTTGACCCCTTCAAAGAACTCTAATAGATTAGTAAGACACGATTTCCCTTTACAGAACCCATGTTGACTTTTGCCCAACAATTTATGTTTTTCTATGTGTCTGACAATTTTATTCTTTACTATTGTTTCGACTAATTTGCCCGGTACTGATGTTAGACTTACCGGTCTGTAATTGCCAGGATCGCCTCTAGTATAAATTATTTACTATCAAGTGGATTTAGCAAAATCCCTGGTTAAAAAAGAACACTGAAAAGTGAACTTCACGCGAAGGCTTCGTTAGACCCACTAATACAGCAGGACTATTTTAACATGTCTCCAGAACAAATATAATGGGACTGGTCTCATCATAACCCCCTGGCTAAAAGTCCATCTGAGTCTCTATCAAAGCCTACAGGCCCCCAAAATGATTTGCGCTGAAAGGATTTTGTTTATTGCTGGCTCTGCTTGGGGTGGTTAATTGTGGGTTCTGCGCCTTGCATCTGTAAGGGATTAAAAAAGCAAAACAAAAAACAGTCCCGAGCAAGTCAGATATAAACAAAGCTGTGCACTCACTCTCCCTGCCCTGTGAACATGCCCACTCTGACAATGTACGTGCTTTGCTGGAGCACCCAGGGGTCTTTGCCAAGACACACTTTCTGTCTCTCTTATGCATAAGCTTTCCTCTTGGTCGGGGTATCACTTTCATAGCACCATAAACATATATGGTGCTGTACATACTAGGGTGACCAGATGTCCCGATTTTACAGGGACAGTCCCGATTTTTGGGTCTTTTTCTTATATAGGCTCCTATTACCCCCCACCCCCTGTCCTGATTTTTCACATTTGCTGTCTGGTCACCCTAGTACATACAGCCAAATTGTGCCCTCATTGGAATCAACAGTAAAATACTCCTTGCCTTCTCTAGGACCAGGATTTGACCCATAGATTAAGACAAGTTCCTTGCCCCAAAGATCTTACAATGGAGACAAGATAAGATAAGTGAAGGGAAGGGAAGGTGTGAAGATTATACACCTAGTGATTGGTGTAATGTATTTATCTTGTGGCACCTTAGAGACTAACAAATTTATTAGAGCATAAGCTTTCATGGGCTACAGCCCACTTCTTCGGATAGCTTATGCTCTAATAAATTTGTTAGTCTCTAAGGTGCCACAAGTACTCCCGTTCTTTTTGCGGATACAGACTAACACGGCTGCTACTCTGAAACCTGTATTTATCTTACCACTACACCCGAATTTTAAATTTACTGCACTGTTTAATCTCTAAGGACTCTGCTGTCTCAGTGGCAGGTAGCAATTTTGTTCAGTACAGATTGTTACAGAGGAGATACATACACAGTCCTCTTCCATGGAGACTTTACTTTTGTTCTTTTTTGTTTGTTGATTTTGATGAATCTAAAATAAACTCTTTCAGACTGAAATCAATTTGCTTTTTTGTGTATGACAAATATAACAATATGGGCCTTGTCAATTGGACTGTGTTGGAAGGAATTTTTACATGGGGAAGAAAAGATCAGTGTTTGTGAAGGTGCATACAGGAAAATGGGTCAGGTTGTGATTTACCCAAGACCACACATTGTCCAAGGAGTCACCGTTCAGGACATAGATCTTCCTCAGCCAGGTCTGGAGGCAGTGCAGGAGAAGTCTGGCAAAGGGGACACATAGGTGCATGACACCATGTGGTCTAGGAAGACCAAGCATGACTAGACTGTTGTGTGAGGACTGAGTCAAAGTTGGACGCTGAGGTCTTTCATTGCTAGGCATCTGTCCTGCAGTAAGTAGGCCCTGGCCACAACTGAGTCCAGGACTGCTCCAATAAATTCTATAGCCGTTGAAGGTGTTAAAATGGACTTTCCTGGGTTTACTTGACAACCCAAGGAGCGGGAAAGGTTGAGCAGGGTGGTGAGCATTACCTGCACTTCTTGAACAATCAACATTTGAGGAGCAAGTCATCCAGGTAGGGAAATATATGATAACTCTGACAGTGCAGGTGCACTGCTACTACAGCCATGACCTTTCTACAAACCCTTAGAGGCATGGAAAGTCCAAAGGGGAGCACCTTGTACTGGGGTTAGGGTGGATTTGCCAGCACTGGCAATTTGAAAATCAAGATTGGAAGTTTTTCTAAACCATCTAGGAATGATTTTGGAGAAGTTCTATGGCTTGTGTTATACAGGAAAATGGATTAGATGATCACAGTGTTCCCTTGGAATCTATGAATCTATAGAAGTGCTCTGAGCTCACTGTAAAACACAGGAATTTCCTGTGTGCTGGGTGGATTTCTACATGAAAATAAGCGTCCTTTAAAGTAAGAATCGCAAACCAGTCATCAACATTCAGGGAGGAGATTATATCTGCAAGGGTAATCCTCCTGAATCTTGAGTGGCGGATGAAGATGTTCAACTGCCTGAAATTCAAGATGGGTCCCCAGCCCCATGTCTTTTGGGAGATTAGGAAATATTTGGAGTAAAAGCCCTTCCCTTGTGTTGAGGAGATACCAGCTCTATCATCCCTAGATGGATCAGGGATTCTACCTCCTGCCTGAGAATGAAGGGGAAGGGGATTCGGGGGAAGGGATATAGAGGAATTTGGTTGAGAGGAAGTCCAAAATCCATTTGTCCAAAGTTAGCTTTTGGAAGGAAACAGGTCAGACGGCCAGTGAAGGGAGTGATGGAGACTGGCTGTGCTGGGACTGGTTGATGGCTCTCAAATATCCTGTCAAAATGCCTTCTTTGTAGATGGCTGGGTCTGGAGAGAGGATGGTTGCGGGGTGGTGTATCTGCCATGCTGTACCCTCAGGTGTTTTCTCGGTGGTTCATAGAGCCTCTGATAGTAGAATGGCTGTGGGGCTGGCCAATATCTATGTTGCCCTGCCTTAAAGTATTGTCTGTGAGGAGCTGGGTTGTAGATTTCTCAGGAACAGAGGGTGGCATGCATGTGTTTGAGTGACTCATTGGTCTTTTCACAGAAAAAGTTGTTACTTGAACTTTCTTGGGAAACCCTGATGACTGCAGCCAGGAAGCCAGTCTCATAACCACCAGATTGCCGGGAAGGGAGGTGCCGTGGTCGCTGTATAGAACGATGCCTGAAGAGATAATATCTCTTCATCAAGGATAGCCTGGAATTAGGGCCTACTTTCCTATGGTAATTTACTGATGAACTTTGGTAGCTTGTTGTGGTTAATAAAGTTATGCTTAGACACCAGTGCCTGGTAGTTCGCAATATGGAAAAGTAGGCTGGCGGAGGAAAATCTCTTGGCATCCTTATCCAAAGGCGTAAATCTCAATCGGTATTGTCTGCTCCACACCGTGACTGCTTATACTACCAGAGAGTTTGGGTTCAGGTGAGAGAATAAATATTCTGCCCCCTCAGAGGGAATGAAATATTTCTTTTCAGCCCTCTTGGGGGTAGAGCCACAGGTGGCCGGTGTGTACCAAATGTCCTTGGCAGGCTCCAAAATGGCCTCATCAATGGGACGTGTTACTTTGAAGGGAACTTCCAACTGGAGAATGGCCAGCAGCCTGTGTGTGGGATCCTGAACCTCCTTCAGCAGAATCTGGAAGGTTTCTACAGTCCTACTTAGAAGCCCTGGGTACTGTATGTAATCATCAAGAGGGGAGAGAGAAACTGGTACTACTGCCTCCTCTGGGGATGCAGAAGAAGCCAGCAGCAGATCCAGCGGTACGGGCTATTCTGGCTGCTCTTGTTCCTCTCCCTGCCCCAGGAGCAGTGGAGATTCTTCGCTGGAAGCGATCTTTGGCAAAAGCAATGCCCCTACTGTTCAAATTCCGGGGCTCTTTAGTAGGGATCCCAGGCACTCTAGTAATGCCAGTGGGTGGGATCATAGTGATAGGAGGATGGACTGCTTGATGGGGTACCGTTGAGGGGTAAGGGCCTCGGAGATATGGGGGTTCCCAAGGGGACCTGGAGGCCCTATGTGGCTGAAATACCATGTATGGGCCATTGGCAGAGATGGCAGCACCATCTCCCGCTCTTCCTCAGAGTAAGAGTCATTGGACTTGAAGGGCGGAGCCATCAGTACCAGTTGTGTTTTGGTAGCTCGACCAGTGTGTAACCAGGTGTGACAGGGTGCTGAGGCCTGACAGGTCAGCACTCTGATCACCGTAGGGTCAATCAGTTTCCCCAGCGATGATTGACTGAGGAAGTAGGGAGGCATTAGCCAATCCAACAGGAAGGCTGGGTGAGTTAAGGAACTAACTGGCCCATCAGATGACTAGCTTGATAAAAGGCAGGAAGATGGTGGAGGGGGAGGGAAGGGCAGGGCTAGCTGTGCCCAGGCTGAAAGAGATCCCAAGGAAGGAAGATCTTTTTTCTTCCCAGGGTCCTGATGAATAGGGTCTGAAAGTAATAGGGCCATAGTATTAAAAGAGTTATATTGCCCTGTAAAGATGGTGGTGGAGGGGACTTAAATAAATTACCTGGAGTGAATACTAAAAGAAGAGGATGTGTGTTCTGTACAGACCAAGGATGGGGGGAAGGAAGCCTGGGACTGGGTACATCAGGTGACTAGCATCCCAACAGCGTTGGAGAATCCATAGCCCTGCGGGTGCTTAGCACTGGTGGGTGACGTGTTGTGTTGTGAAGTCTCTCGCTATCACTGGATCTGAAAGGATCAGAGACTTCGGATCCATGTAAATTGCCAGATCCTCGAGAAGGGTGTATCGAGGTCTGACAGGAGGAGAACTAGTGGGCGTCTTTGGAATTGAATCTGTTGGTGCCGGCACGGTTCTCTAGGCTTGGTGTGGAACCACTGGTGCCAAAGGTGATCTGCTTCTACTGTCCTTATGTGCCTTAGTGGTTGGTTTTGGAGTGCTAGAAGCACCCAGTACTGTCAGTGCCAGCCTGTGATCCCATGAACTTCACATGTGCCAGCTCTGGGGTGTGGAGAGTCACTTGGCTACAAGGTTGGGGGGAACCTGCCCACGTCTTAGCAGACTTACGGGTGGCTTTGACCTCCTTCCAGTGAAGGTGCTGCTCTTTACCCTCATTGTGCCTCTTTTTAGAGGAGTCTTTGTGTCTGCTATTCCGTCAGTACCGGTGAGGCACTGCTCGGCAGCTCCAGGCAACAAGGCGGGGACCGGTAAGGTCCCGGGTCCAGGCAGGGCCTCATGGTGATCTCCATCAGGTGCCTGTGAAGTCTGAACTCCTGGGACTGCTTGGTGTGGGGAGGGAAGGAGTGATGAATACCTGTTTTTTTCATTCCCTCTGGGGCACCTGGCATTGGCTACCATTGGAAGACAGGATACTGGGCTAGATGGACCTTTGGTCTGACCCGGTATGGCTGCTCTTATGTTCTTAGATGTCACACTTCGATGGGATATGTGACTCCCAGACAGTAAATGTAGCTCTCATGTGGGTCACTTACTAGGTAGGAGAAGCAAGGCAGAAGGGGGGAAATCCCTGATTCCCACTAACTATAAACGCTCAAAACCATTTACAATGTTTTTACAGGAACGTTGAGCCTAAGAAACTAGGAGCTCTGGACACAGGAGGTTCTGTCCCAGACCACAAGCAGTAGAAAAGGACTGAAAAGGTGGTTGGGCCAGGCTGCCGCTTACACCCTCCATGTGTAGCACGAGGGAGCATAGTGTGCAGGTATGGACCAACAGATACTGCTATGGAGTAAAATTACTAATGGATATTGTTCATAATGGACAATATAAGTCATAGGCGCCAACTCCGTGGGGGAGTTGGGGGAAGGGGTGAAGTGGGGGTGGGGCCTGGGGCTGGGCAGGGGTTGAGCACC
Source organism: Terrapene triunguis (assembly GCF_002925995.2). NCBI lineage: Eukaryota > Metazoa > Chordata > Testudines > Emydidae > Terrapene > Terrapene triunguis. Next base: position 8,715,534 of record NW_020664420.1, on the reverse strand, counting down.
CCAGGGGAAAGCCTATGCTATAAGTAATATGTCATAACCAGGATTTAAAAATCCCCTGTTGGCCCTTAGAATGAAGGATCTAAGGGTGTCAAGAATAGAGAGCACTGCAAGTCGGTGCAAAATAGCACTTAAAGACTTAGGGCTAGATTCACAAAAGGATTTAGGCAGTTAACTGCCACTTTAGGCACCTAAATCCCAGAATCAGGCCCAACTGGGATTCACAAATCCCCTGCTCAATTTTCTCTGAACTTGTAGGTGCCTAAACTCACTTGGCCCCTACATTTTTGCAGTAAAAGTACCCTAGGCGTCAACGTTTCACCATCTGAGCATGTGCACTGCAGCCCCATGCCAGGCGTCTGGGCAGGGCACCTAAGCCCTAAGCCCCAGAGCAATATATGAACTGGGAAAGCGGTGTGTGTGGGGAATAGGCATTTCTCTGCTCCCGCATAACTTTTAGCCCAGTAGTTAGGGTACTCGCGTGAGATGCAGGAGACCCCTGAGCTCAAGGAGGAGCAGTAGCAGGGGTTGGAACTAGCATCTGCCACTTCTCAGGTGAATGCACTAACCACTGGGCTATTTGAATCAAGGGCTCCCTCAGTCTCTCCTATTGAAGCTGTCACAATGTGGATAAATATTTTTTAATAAGTCATTGGAGCTGGGAAACTGGATCCTGGATCTCCCCGGTAAGTGCTTGGATCACCGGGCTAGAGTGTCAGTCACTCATTTGCTGTCTCTCTCTGACCCCCAGGATTCTTTCATTCTTTAGCCACAGTGGAACAGCTTCAGCAAGGGAGCATATCCCATTGTCCAGTGGCTAGAGCACTGAGAGGTGGCAGATCCCAGTTCAAATCCTGCCTCCCAGATGAGTACCCTGCCCATCAGAAGTTAGGAGGCATGACCACCACCATGGGTGGTGATGGTAAATGTGCCCAACATCAAGAGTGGGTTTGCGTCTCAGAATCCCAAGTAGAGGAGGCACCAGTCTGCACCTCAGTGCCTATCGCAGAAAGACACCCCCCTCAGCTTGGCATCTCCCAGCTCCTGGCTTAGGTGAGGAACTGCCTAGCTTGCTGGCTTTTGTGAATCCCATTCTAAGGCAACTCTCTCTCCCCATGCACTGTAGAGGGAGCCTAGGCACCTAAACCAGGCTTTTGTGAATCCCAGTAATTTTCTGCACGGTGATGCTGAGGGTCGCCACACATAAGTTTCATTGTGACGCCAGCCCTTACCTGTTATATAGTGATTTTCAGCCATAGATCTTAAAGGATCTTACGAAGGAAGGGCTGTATCATTATCCCCATTTTACAGAGGAGAAAACTGAAGCAGAGAGCAGCGAAGTGACCTGTCCAATGTAACTGAGCTGGTTAATGGCGCAGCTGGGTATAAAATGCAGGTCTCCTAATTCCCAGTGCCCTGCCCTGGTCACTGGGTCAAAGCAGCTTCCAAATAAAGAGTACCACAGAACCTTTCATTATACTATAATGGAAGCTGATATTTCTAGTAGTTAGAGTAAGCGATCTGAGATTAAGGCCTTGTCTAGACTAGGATTTGGAAGGTGGGAGCTAACACATGCTAGCAGCCTAAAGTCAAGAATGGCACACTGCATAGTCTGCACTAGACAGGTGACCCATGTTAGCTAATACCTTCCAAAGCCTATTCAAGACAAGGCCCACAACTCTTGGGCTATGTCTACACTGCTTAGTGTACCCAGGTCCACATACCTGCTCAAGCGTCTCTGTGCTGCCCAAGGTGGCCTGTGAGCGTCCACACTACATTGGTATGCATGCCTCATACCCACCCCATACCTTGGCAGGCATGGCCATTCAAGCCCATGTTCTGAGAGGCTGCAGCTGCCTTTCAGAGGGCTTTTCTGTGCGCACAGAAGAGTGGTTTGGGCACGAACATGTGTCAGAGCCTCTGCCCACACTCCAGTGTAGACCTCTTTGCAGCTCAGCCACCGATTCAAAGGCATTCATTTCTCGGTGCCTCTGTTTACCCGCTCTGTAAAAAGGGTATTTGCCACCTACCTTCATGGGGAGGTGAGCTAGTCACTTGTTTGTCAAACGCTCTGAGGTCATCAGAAAAGGAAAGAAACTGTACATTCAAATGACAATGCTGCGGGGGAGACTGTTTCGCTGCGGCTGACCAAAGAGAAAAGGTAAAGGGACGCGTCACAAAGAAGAAAAAGAACAAAAAAGCAGAACTAAAATTAATTGTTTGCACTGCAGACTTTCTTCAAGAACTGGCTGCACATGCTATGCTGTGGGATCTTCCTCCTCTGCTGCCATCATGCAGATGGACACAATCCATTAAACCAGCTCTGCAATAAATCCCCTGCAATTCTCCCCCCAACTAGCCCCACAAATGTTCGGTCTGAAATTAGCTGCTCTTATTAAAGGAGGACGACCCACACTTCCCATAATAACAATGCAACAGCTGTGAATGCCCTGGGCTCTGGAGATTGGGAGACCTACTTACCTGAGATTAGCAACAGGAGGCCAGGCCGGGTGGGAGAGCAGAGCCAGATTGAAAAAAGGAAACTCGGCAGCTTGGCAGGCTGCACACGACTCCGCGAGTCTAAACTGCTTTGTTACTGGGAGGACACAATCAAAAGCCAGACAAGTTCACCTGCTTGACGCCTCCGAGAGTGACAAAAATAGCAAAGGGCCAATTCAAACAGGCAGCGTCATAGAGAGGATCGGATTAGGAGGGATGGGATGAAACTAAGGAAAGGAAAATTTAAAGCCACCACATGGAGAACTTCCCTTTGGCCAAATCAATTAGAGTGGAATATTCCCCCCCCAAGGGAGTGGTTGGAGGCCCCCTTAGTCGGGACCATTTAAAACTAGATAAAGCACCAGACAATGTCCTGGAGGGGAAAGGCCTGTGTTGACTGGAGATAACCTAATGGGCCAAGCATGCAGAAGTGTCCTCTGTTATTCTTGCTCCTACATCAGTTTTGTGCCCGTAAATTATTGTGCCTGTGTTTCTGTGCCTGCAGATCAGACAGCTGCTTCACCACTATCACTTATCATCACAAATTATCATGGCACAAGATGACACCTGCAAAAAGTGAAGGCCAGCTGGAAGCCTGGCTGCACATCTGGTCAAGTGGGTCTTGCCTGTCTCTAGCTTCTATTATTTTATTATCTTGATTTTCCTTAAATACACACTGGGCTAGTGCTCTGAATTCTGTCTAGTTACACTGCACTCGTAACCATGGTATCTGAGTGACTATATTGTTAGTAATGCACATCAAAATGTGTCCAGAGGTAGTCTGACCTTCTGACTCACGCAGATCTACAGGGCAATGCTACCGTCTGCTTGGCCTATAGAGGACTCTTTTATTGTTGTAAAACACTCACATGCCCAGGATGGGAGTCACAGGAGCCAACAATGAGTAAATAAAGGAACACAAACAATTACAGATAAAAGTCCCCAAAGACTTTAATAATTCAGCTGCTCACCCTCTGGAACTCATTGTATAGCAGAGGAGCAGATATCTTCATCAGGCTACTGACAAGGCATACTGCACACTGTCTTAAATAATGTGTCTCAGGTTTAATTCCTGGACTTCTCCTCTCATCTCCTGGGCTGCTAGGAGCTCAGAAGTCCTGCTCTAAGGAGGGTTCCCAATGATGCTACAGTCTGGGCACACATCGATGGTCTGAAGGTAATCTGGTCTCTGTCCCGCTCTATTGTGGTGGAGCCATAGGACCTATGGGATGGGGTTTTAAGGATGGACAATAAAGACTCTGGGGGAAGAAGCTCACCTCTTTTTCTGGTGAATGTGGTGTATGTAGCTATGTAACTGCAAGGAGTTTGTTTTGTGTACTGTACCTTGACATTTCTAGGCCTTCTCCCTGTGAGCAGGGGCAGTTGCCATTAACTGAGACAGAGCTGATGCAGCATGTCCCTGCGGAGAGAGACACACTCTGTTTGGGGAGGCACAGCCTTCCCTACCCGGCCCTCCATACAGTTTTGTAACCCCAGTGTGGCCCTCGGGCCAAAAAGTTTGCCCACCCCTGCCCTGGGGCCTTTCCAAAAGGGGGATCCCTGCCATCTCTGGCTGTATTACATTCCCTGGGAGATACAGGGGCAACGTGCTTCCCTCAGCCCCATTCCTGACCTATTTCTGTGACTGCTGCCATCTTGGCCAACACACCAGGGAATGAACCGGGGACCCCCAGAGTGAAAAGTGTAGCTCAAGCGATAGCAGCTCATCTCGCTGGCTGGGGCTGGAATAAACACACAACTTCTGCAGATCGGACATAAAGAGGGGACCTGTGACACACACTCACCAATGGGTTACATTTATTTCCCACCCCACTCTGCATTGCTGTGAAGGTGCTCGAGTCCCTTTTCTGCACGGCAAGTGGGAAATCTGGGTGCAGAGGGCCCTCCGGTACTACAGAGGCATCTCTTAGGCCTCTCCCATTCGTGCACTGAGACAAATCAACCCAACTTGTGAAATCTGACACGCCCACAGTGCAAATACCAGGACATGAAGAGACAATGGCGAAGAGTCTGTCTGTTCCACTCCCCACACAGAGAGACCTTTCCCTTCTTAGGGCCCGAATCGGTGAGTCTTTCCAGGAGGCTCTTGCATGGACAATATGTTCAGACGACACCGAGTTAAAACATGCCTAGGGTCCTGAAACGCACAGCCAGCTCCGCCCCTTTCCAACCTGATCCAGTGCTTATTGCCAGCATGTTGCAATGGTTTCCTGGCTGCAGCCCCGATACTAGGTTGGCGAAGGGCTGCAGCTGCAAGTTGGCTGCTGCTTCTTAAGCGGGTGAGGAGGAAGCCGACTGACTTGGGATTTCCTTCAAATGACTGTGCTCAGATACTTCATTATCCTGCGCCGCAGGGTACAAGTCCAGTAAAGCTCTTTCATTTGCTTCAGGGGGGAGGGGGCGGAGGGGCTGTAGTAGAAGGGAAACCTCTCTACAGAGCACATTAAAACATGATAATAACAAGTGAGATATTATTTGCATAGGACTCTACTGCACTCACCTTGCAATAGTGGATTTCCCCTCTCCCCCCCTGGCCCCCTTTGGTGGTGGCTGCTGGGAAGAAGTCTGGCTCATTTGAAAAAAGCAAAAAGAGAAGCAAAGCAGGGATGATGGCCATTTACTAAATAAACTCGGAATCAGGACAACTTGATTCTGATCTGTGTACCAGCTACAGTTTGAATGTTTTGCTTTACAGAAGCAGTGCTACCTAGTGGTTTAAGCTCAGCTAGTGGCCCCTGGGGCCTGGTCCCAGTTCTGCCACATGACTCTCTTCAGTGAGTCATGTAGCCCGTTAAAAGGGGATAATAGCACTTACTCACCTCCGGGGTGTTGTGAGGGTTAATGGGGATCGGTACGCTGCTTAGAAGTCTAGCTACAGCCCAATGTCCTGCAATCCCCTAGGGTAGGAATTCTGAGGGACACAGTTCGTTTGGCTGGGGAGAGATAAAGGTGTCAGGTAGAACATTTTAAGCCAAGTGTAAAACTGCTGGGTGAAATCCTGGTGTGACGTTCTGAGGCTCATCCAGGCCGGGAGGGGGTTCTCTCACTGACTGCCCTGAAACTTTGGTGCCTTAATGCTATGCTGTTGTGGCTCAGAGCCCTCACACCAGTAGCCAGCCCACAAGCATAAAGGTCTCACCCTGGCTTCCACTCCAACCGCCTTTCAAGTCCCGAGTCTCCCCAAATCTGTCTACCATGAGCGGCAGGTATCGTAGGCCAGGGGAGGCCAAGCCTCCCCTAACTCAGGCTGTGGGCCCACCCACGCTTCGTCCCAAGACCCTGCCCTTGTTCCTCCCTCCCCTGAAGCTGGCAGAGGGTCTGCTCCAGCCGGCAGCCAGAGGCAGCTGGGACTGGCCTGGAGGATGGGCCAGTGGCCTGGGGCAGGCGGGCTGGGGCTCCTCCGGCCGTGGGGCCAAGATGGAAGCTTCAGTCTCCAGCCCTGGGGGAGGCTCGGAGCGGGGAGGCAGGGCCTCGGGCAGTAGGGACCCTTGGAATTTTTCCATCTGGTTCGGCACTCCTGAAGGCATGTAACCTGCCCCCAAACACCAGCTTGCTTCAGCGCACACACTCCACACAGTTTGCACACCAGAGACCTGCTTGGGGTAAAATAAACCAAAGGTTTATTCAATAGAAAACTCACAGATTCAAAGCCGAAGAAGCCAGGGAAGCAAACACATACAAGTTGCACAGAAAATAAACACAAAGACACAACTTCAGGCTTTACACTTTCAAATTAGATAAAAATCCCTTTTCTAATACAAGTTACTTATGAACAGCTTCCCAGTCATAGAGAGGATCCAGCCTTTCACAGTGACTGTCCCTCAGTTTCTGGATAGATTTCACTTCAAACCCTTTCCCCTTTAAAAAGGGTTTTTTTTTCTTCAGTTACTATAGATATTCCAAGTGGGGAGAGCTCCCTCCTTTCTTAGTTTTCCAAGACTGGGGTTTTCTTTCCAGTATCAGGTTGTTTCAGTGTTTTCCCATTAATGTTGATGGCCCATCATTTGTCTTTTCCTGGTTCCTACAATGCTAAGTGCTCAGAGCTGGTGTCATCTGCTTGTGGAGGCAGCCTCTCCCTGCCTGGCTACTCACCGCCCCGCTGTGAGGTGGAGCTGAATGTTGCAACGCCATTCATGAGCACAGTTATAGATACACACAAGTACATACATTCAAAACCATCAGCTGTATGCACATCTCATAATGACCATCGAGTTCAGAACATCACAAGCTTCCATAAAAGACCTTACTCGATGTATTTGCATACACAATAACACTGTATACGATCGGTTGATTCAACTGCTTATTCTTTGGGTTCAAACCCCCTGTTCTCCCCTTGGGGAGGATGGTCCCTGATTGTCACCCTGGCCCCATTGCAATCAATGGCTAAAACTCCCCTTGACTTCAGTGGGGCCAGGATGTCACCCAGGGTTACCATGGAAATACAGTATCATCGAGTTGGCAGTGCGCTTTGAGGCAGTTCCCTCAGGAGAATGGGACTGGCACTATGGCAGCTAAATATGATTTTGGCGGGGGGGGGTGGTTTGTATGTGTGCAGGGAGCAGGGGGGTCTTGCTCAGGAAGGGGGTTGCTTGAAAAAGGTGGCCTTTTGTACAGGGTTCGCTGTGTATTCAGTGTCTGGGTCCCTTCCACACGTTCTGCTGACTCCCTGCGGAGCTCTGTGGAAACTTTGACCGGGGTCTGGAGCTCCTGAGCTGAATGCAGGTGAGGTTTTTCAAAGCCAACTTGGGGATTTTGCCACCCAAATCCCATTGCATTTCCATGTGGCTAAATCCCCCTCGATGGCTTTGACAATCTTAACTTGAGTGCCCGCTCCTGTTGAAGTCAGTGAAAAAATTCCCAGCGACTTTAATGGGATGGGGATCAGCCCCTTATGCTCTAATAAATTTGTTAGTCTCTAAGGTGCCACAAGTACTCCTGTTCTTTTTGCGGATACAGACTAACACGGCTGCTACTCTGAAACATGGCTGAGGTGATTTATCCCGTGTCAATTCCTCGACAGGTAGCACTGGTACATGCGGAGCAACGGGAGCTATTGTGGTTTCAAAGCACTTTAGGCTAGACGTACAAAGGGGGTTTGGGGACCTGCCACTTTAGGCATCTAGGGCCAACTTTTAGGGACCACCGACATTCTCAAAACCACCACCCAGCGGCTGCCTGATTCCCCAGATGCGTACATTTCCACTAATGGGCAGGCACATCACCACCTAAATCCCAGTGCTGCCTCAGAGCTAACATGCAGCTTGGAGCCCTAGTGCAAGCCGAAGCCCCAACGATCCCCACCCTATCTTGCCTGAGTCTGAAGCCGTGACTGGACCATGCCTACAGACTTGGGCCCTGCACAAAAGAGAGGTAGGAGAGAGAGAAAGGGTCTGTGTCCTCTCAGAGTACCCAATAGCCTGGTGCTTAGGGTACTCACCAGGCATACAAAACACCCAGGTTTGGATCCTGTTCTGCCTGATTTGGTGCAGGACTTGATCCCCCCAGTCCAAGGTATTGGGGGGGGAGGGGTCTTTCCTGTTGAAGCTGTTCCACTTTGTATAAATAATTAAACATTTGAGGCTCTGGGCTTAAGTCCCACCCCTTTCCTCTGCATTTCACTCCTGGCTAGATAGGCAGAGCCCTGCTCAGATTGCTGGCTTCTGAGAATCCTTTCTTAAGTGCCTAATTCTCCCCATACAAGGCATGGGGAGCCTGGGTGCCTAGGGGTTAGGCCTTGCAGCCCCTAAGCATCTCTGCAAGTCTAGCCCCTTGGCCGTTGCCTACTCACAAGTCAACTCCACTAGCCAAAAAAAAGGGCATAGCTTACACCTGCAATACTATGGTTAGTACAATCTCTGTGAATCCATTCAACAAGTAGTTTGCATGGGAGCTGGCTGGTTAATAAGGGCTCGTCTGCACACAAAAGTTGCAACTCTTTAAGTATACCAGTGGGGAGGGATAGCTCAGTGGTTTGAGCATTGGCCTGCTAAACCCAGAGTTGTGAGTTCAATCCTTGAGGGGGCCACTTAGGGATCTGGGCAAAATCAGTACTTGGTCCTGCTAGTGAAGGCAGGGGGCTGGACTCGATGACCTTTTGGGGTCCCTTCCAGTTCTAGGAGATAGGGTATCTCCATATATTAATAGTTGGAGCAGTACAACCCTCTTATGAGGATGCAGTTATACTGGTATAAATATACATATATTACTACAGCTGTTCCTGTCTGAGAAGGGGAATAAGTTATAGCCGTACAAGACACATTCACACGCCTATAACGGCGTCCACACTAGGGGCTGTGCTAGTATAACCATATCGTTACAAAATATCACCCCCCTCCCCCAACCAACATAATTATAGTGCTAGAAAAACCGGCATGTAGACCCAGCCCTAATTGGTTGTAGTTTACTGCTCTATAAATGATTTCGGGACAAGTTTGTGTGTGGATACTCTGATTTCAAATTGTGTGTCTTATTTCAATGTAAATGAAGTCTATCTTTTTCTGACCTAAGAAATAGGACTCTCTTAACAGCAGTATCCACTGAAATGAAGGTGTAAATAAAAGCCGATTTAGTAGTTTTTGCTCACCAGCGAGTTGAAATAGTCACAAGCTTCAGACTGTAAATAAAATGCAAGTACAATATATTATGGACGTGAAATGCACACGGCTTAAACTGATTCCGCTACCATAGAAGATGCTTAATGTAGCTCATAGACCTGGATTACACATAAAGTTGCACACGTTTAAGTAAAAGTGTGATTCTAACTGATTTTGGAAAAGCAATGGAAAAGCCTGCATGGACAGACTTAATTTGATTTAAACCTGGCTTGTAGTGGTTTATCTTACATCGGTATATTTAAAGGCACATGCTAAATCAATATAACTCATAAGTGTGTCTACACAGGGGCTTTCACTAGTTTAACTACGGTTGCCTACACACTGTTTACACCAGTTTTCTTAAATAGGTTTAGTTAAACCTGTGTGGATACTCTTAGGCTACGTCTACACTATGGGGGGGGATCGATTTCAGATACGCAAATTCAGCTACGGGAATAGCGTAGCTGAATTCGACGTATCTGATCCGACTTACCCCGCTGTGAGGACGGCGGCAAATCGACCGCTGCGGCTCCCCCGTTGACGGCACTTACTCCTACCTGGGCTGGTGGAGTACGCGCGTCGATTCGGGGATCAATTATCGCGTCCCGACTAGACGCGATAAATCGATCCCTGAGAGATCGATTTCTACCTGCCGATCCGGGCAGGTAGTGAAGACAAGCCCTAAGTTCGGTTTATTTTAAACCTGTTTCTAATTGACTTAAACTAAACCTCATTTAAACTAAAACAGGAGTGTCCACACAGGGGTTTGCACCTGTATAAAAACCCACCTAACTGGTGCAATTCTGCAGCTACACAAGCCTTCAAATGGTTTTTAAACCCAATTTAATTAAACCGGTACAACTTGTTTGTGTAGACAAGGCCACAGGAAGGCACTGTGAGAGTGGGGGACACACAAAGAGATGTGAAATTCACTATAGTAACCAAATAATCCTGAAAAACAAAAACATACAACCTGATAGTGGGGGTATCACCCAGCCAGAGGGCATTGTCCCTGTGCTATCTGACCACCTAACGGTCCCAAATTATCAACAGCAAAATATCACATTTTCCCTTGCTTAATGTCTTTTATCAGGCAATCTTAAAGCAGTGGATCTCCGCTTTTTGGCCCTCAGGACCCATTTGTAAACCTTGATGGCCTCCTGCGATCCAGAAAATAGCTTTAGTGCAAAAAGCATCCGACTTATTAAATATTTCCTACCCACGATATGTAATATACACATTAACGTGATAAGTACTAAATAAGGACACCACGTGTACTGTAGCGGCAGCTCCCGTGGCTCCCCTCCCCTCTCCAGGTGTTTAGACCTCTGCGGTCCCAGCGCTGCTCAGGTTTGGCCTAGCCCATTGACAGCGGGTGGACGGGCAAAATCCGCGTGAATGGTACTGTGACCTAGTGCATGGAGTTGCAGCACCACTCACTGAAATTTGCTCTGACAGCCCCCATTCCCCCACCCACCCCCGTCATCATGATGGAGCGGCACCTGGGCTAAACCTGAGCAGCACTGCAGTCCTGGGCACCAGGCCGCAATGCCCAGAGCGGGGAGCTGAGCCCAAACATTCCTGTGGGTTGGGAGCCACCACTGTGGGGTGAGTGTGGAGGCAGCTTGCAAGCCCCCCATCTCCCCTAAGCCTCCTTCCTTCCCTGGGAACAGGACCCACCCCACCCCCTAGGCCTCCCATGTGACCCTTTGATGCATTCTGGGGACTCAGTTTTGGGTCATGCCCCCTGGGTTGAGAAACCCTGTCTTAAAGGACTTTACAAACATTAGCGGAGCCTCACAATACCTTCCACCAGCATTATTCCCCACCTTGCCAATGGGGAATCTCAGGCACAGAGAGGCTGTAGCTTACGCAGCATCAGGTAGCAAGTCAGTGGGAGGGTGGCCACAGGAGTCCAACTCCCAGTCCCCTCGAGACCTCCCTGCATTGTGTAGCATCTCCCTCCTTTGCCCTCTCCGTAACCACACACAGTGCTGAGCGTCACACATGCAACAGCCTTATGCAAAGCAGGGGAGAGTGCTGCGTAGTGCTGTGCTCTGCAATGACAGTAATGCACAGGATTACAGAGCAAAGATAGATTTTACTAGCAAGATGAAAGGAAACTGCATCTTTAATAATTTACTTGGGTAGTTTGGAGGGAGCCAGGTTGGTGGTATCAGTGCAGTCAGAAAATCCCACCATCTGTTCCTGGGAATCTTGCTGGCTCCGCTGTCCAGCCAGAAAGACCGCAGGGGGCTCCATTTTCTCATTAAAAAGGGACAGTGGATACTCAGTGATGTCTAGACCAGGGTGAAAGGTTAAAACACAGTAATCCCTGGAACATGTTAAACTGATCTTCCCTGGAAAAAAAGAAAATCAATACAACTGTAACTGAGGTAGGCAAAGAGACACTGCTCTGTGTGTGTGTGAATTTAATAACTGCAGAATCGGATTGAATACCTTGTCTTCTGTGCACGTTACTAACGATGCTTTGGGTCGGCAGTTCTCATTGTGATCATCTCTGCCCTCCTGGATAACACAGGCCACACACCTTCCTTTTTCTGATCTTTTAGGAAAAACATCCAGTCTTGATTTAAAAATTGCCAGTGATGGAGAATCCACCACGACCCTTGATAACTTGTTCCAATGGTTAATTACCTGCACTGTTAGACATTTATGCCTTATTTCCAATCTGAATTTATCTAGATTCAACTTCCAGCCATTAGATTGTTTATCCATTTTTCTGCTAGACTGAAGAGTCCATTATTAAATATTTGTTCCCCGTTTAGGTACTTATAAACTATGATCAAGTCACCCCTTAGCCTTCTCTTTGGTAAACTAAATAGATTCAGCTCTTTGAGTCTATCACTATAAGGCAGATAATCCTTTAATCATTCTCATGGTTTTTCTCCGAACTCTCTCTAATTTATCAACATCCTTCTTGAACTGTGGACAACAGAGCTAGACGCAGTATTTTCCATCAGCAGCCACACCAGTGCCAAATCCAGAGGTAAAATGACCTCTTTACTCCTACTAGAGATTCCCCCGTTTATGCATCCCAGGATCGCACTAGCTCTTTTGGTCACAGCGTTGAACTGGGAGCTAGCGTTCAGCTGATTATCCTAGAAGCAGTGACTCTGAAAAAGATTTGGGGGTGGATTGAGTCTCCCATAGGGTAAGTATGGCCCACATTGTTTGTTCCTAGATGTATACAGTTACATTTAGTCGTATTAAAATGCATATTGTTTGCTTGCAACCAGCTTATCATGCAATCTCGATTGTTCTGTATCAGGGACCTGTCTTCTTCCTTATTTACCACGCCCACAAGTTTTGTTTCATCTCCAATTTTTATCAGTGATGATGTTATGCAGGGCTGGCTTTAGGACCTGCGGGGCCCGATTAGAATACCCGGCGGCGGTCCGGGTCTTTGGTGGCACTTCGGAGGTGGGGGGTCCGCTCTGCGTCTTCCGCGGCACTGAAGGACCCTCCGCCGCCGAAATGCCATTGAAGACCCCAGAGTGGACCCCCCACCCCGCTGCCGAAATGCCGCCGGAGCGGACCGCCGCCGGGTGAGCCTAAGGCACGGGTCCTCTTAGGCGTGGGGCCTTCTTACCCACGGAGCCCGATTCCAGGGAATCGGGGGAATCGGCCTAAAGCCGGCCCTGATGTTATGTTTTCTTCCAGGTCACTGAAAAAAATGTTAAATAGCATTAGCACAAGAACTGGGGTCACTGTGGGACCCCAGTGGAAACACACCTGCTTGATAGTGATTCCCCTTTTTACAACTAAATTTTGAAACCTATCGCTTAACCAGCCTTTAATCTATTTAATGTGTGCCAGATTAATTTGATATTGTTTTATTTTTTTAATCAAAATGTCGAGCGATACAAACTCAAAACCTTTACAGAAATCTAAGTGTAATGTATCACCACTATTACCTTTATCAACCAAATTTATAATCTCACAAAAAAAGAGAAGATATCAAGTTAGTTTGACAGGTTCTATTTTCCATAAACCCATGTTGACTGGCATTAATTATATTACCCTCCTTTAAGTCTTTATTAATCGAGTCCCCTATCAGCTGCTGCATTGTCTTACCCAGGATTGATGTCAGACCAACAGGGTGCTGAATTATTTTCTGTGAGGGGGGCTGTTACTTTTTTATAGAGCTCAGACATGAAATATGTGAGGAACACAAATACTACAAAAACAAAAACAACCCTCCCTCCCCGCAAAACGTGGCAAAATAAGGAGGCAATGGAAGTTTCTAAACATTGATTTCAATATTTATTCTGTGATTAATATCACAATTCACCATAATAGTTGCACTATTTGTCATCCATTTTGATGAAACCATAATATAATAAAAATGATAGTTTCAGCAAGTGAGTTTTTGCATATATTAAAATGCAGACTTTTACAACAGCAACAAAAATGTGCAAACCCCTTTTCTCCCCAAAGTAACAAAACAAAACAAAAGCTTATACTGAGGTATTTAGTCATGCTATCAATTTCAACAGAAGCAGGGGAAAAGAGAATCTAATGGATATCGCTTTGGATGCCCCTGCGCTGTTTTTTCGTGGGGAATGGAATCAGATCAGTAGCAGAGCCAGAAGACTGGGCCTAATCCAATGCCCATTGAAGCCAAATACAGTCTTTTTGCATTGACTTCAGTGGGCATTGCATGGACTCTCGGGGCCCAAATTTGTTCCCATTGAAGCCAACGGCAAAACTCTAATGACTTTAATGGGAGGATCCAGCCTTCTAAAGCCTGGATCATGTGAGCGCCCTCAATTTTCCATTCTGAGCCCTCCGCATGGCACAGGATTGGGGCCTTAGAGAGGAGTACAGGACAGGGTGATAATGGATCAGACATGCAGCACAGCCTGCTGTATCAAACAATAAAGGAAGGAAGAATGAATCCCTCCTTTAAATTTCTAACCAGACAGGTATTTTTTTTCTTCCATACTTAGTTCCAAGCTCAACAAAATAAACATCTTAGCAGACCACCAAAACTGATACCACATATCAAGAGAGAGATGGTGAAATGTCAGGCTTTAAACATTTATTACGCAGATGATGTATTTTATAGCATACAGTGGTTCTGGATGTTCTATAAACAAGACTGAATTGCCATGAAGAGTTATCTCCCTTGTCTTAACAGTCTAGGAAAAGCAGAAAATGATGGTGGTTTTCTCCCCTAGTACAAATAGCTAGTCTCTTCCCCCTCAAAATATTTTTCCTTTTCTCTTTTTTAAAAAAGCGCCTAGTTTAACAAATCTGATAAATGATTAAATTTTCAAACACAATAAATACATTTAAAAAAATCATTGTTAGCGTGACTGTGTTCTGAAGGAAACCACAACTCCCTTTGCTTTTGACACCGGACTTCAAAAGCTTTAGTGTTATTTCTCCTGGAGATCACAAAAGGATGGGATAATAGCTTAGTGGAAAGAACAAAATTAGTGTAAATCCACAGAACGCCCAGAGGGGGAATAAAAATCAAGTTTAAGATTCTGAGACTTCCAAGTGAGAGGTGTTTGTAAAAATAAGGCTAAGCTTGTGTACGAAAATAAACCATAGGGGCTTCTAACAATTTTTCTTTCAAAGTCATCCATCACGCCAAGAATAGATACAAATTAATCTCCTTCAGGGGGAAGGGGAGAACCAAGCATATCACTTACTTCACTACTCTCCCCTCTCTGTGTTTCACCTTTCATATAAATGATGTCTTCTCCAAACAGCGGTGAAATCCCTCGCGGGAAAACACACAAGTCACTTTGTGGAGAACTAAAACCTTCAATTCGGAAATAATTTCACTAGGAACCAGTCTAATCACATGCCATATAGATTCTGGGCAGACGGCTAACCACTTTGTAGTGGCAGACTCCACAAATCTGTTCTTCATTTGAGCTTCTCCCTCTCCCTTCATCCTCTCAGTAAATTTAGTTACTGTAACACAGAGAAAATGTTCTTTGCCTGTGCAGCTTCATCTCAGGGATTTCTCAGCAGTATCACTGCTTTTCCCCACCTAGATCCTCAAACCGCAGGTGAGGAGATATCTTCTCAGGGCAGAGGGCAGGACAAACTTAATGACCTATGGATGAAGGGCCAGATCCTGAGCTGGTGTGAACTGAGATAGCTTCAGTGATGCTACTCCAACTTACATCAGCTGAAGATCTGACCCGACATATCTAAGCCCTGGTCTACATGGAGGGGGGACGGGGCGGGGGGATCGATCTAAGTTACGCAACTTCAGCTACGTGACTAATGTAGCAGAAATCAACGTAATTAGATCGACTTACTGTGGTGTCTTCACTGCGGTGAGTCGACTGCTGCTGCTCCCCCGTCGACTCTGCCTGCACCTCTCGCGGCACTGTAGTACAGGAGCTGACGGGAGAGCGCATGGAGGTCGATTTATCACGTCTAGACTAGACGCGATAAATCGATCCACTCTGGATCGATCGCTGCCCGCTGATCCAGCGGGTAGTGTAGACATACCCTAACTGGACTTCCCGCCCCCTCCCCCCACTGATTTAATTTTAAGGGAACAATTTTTGAAATCTACGTTTATTGAGAACACAAAGGTTGAAACTGGCCAAAACTAATGAAGAAACATAAATGGTAACTCATGTTCCTTCAAAAGGTAACTCAGTGCACACTAAGGCTACGTCTACACTAGAACGTTTACAGCAGCAGAGCTGTCCCGATGCATCTGCGCCGCTGTAAGATCTCTCGTGTAGCCGCTCTATGCCCACGGGAGAGAGCTCTCCTGTTGACATAATTAAACTACCCCCAACGAGCAGCGGTGGCTATGTCGGCAGGAGAAGCTGTCCCACCGACAGCACAGTGCACGCTACCACTTATGCCAGCAAAACGTATGTCGCTCAGAGGTGTGTTTTTTCACACCTCTGAGTGACAAAAGTTTGCAGACATACGTGCTAGTGTAGACATGGCCTTAATAATTACAGGCTTTGGTGGCTATAAAGAATGGAAAAAACAAACAAACTCACTTGGATTTTTGTACTTGACCTTACCATGAATTGGTGAAAATATTAAAAACAGAGATGGTTTTACAGTGCTGATTTCTAGACATTTCTAGTGAACCTATAATATTGGATCTAGTTGTATCTTGGCACCACTGCTTTTGCTGGAGGCTTCCCACCACAGAGCATCTTATAGAATGCATGTTATTTACACCAGTGGTACTGGTGATGCTTTCACATTCACATGGTGGACAGTCTCTCACTATTGAGAAACCTGGAAACATAAATTGGTGACCACTCTTAGATGGAGAAAAATGCTATTTTGTACTGTTTCTTTCATTCCTTAGCAATGCTGTTCAGTGGCCAGCAATGTCATAGCTAAAGTTTATTGTTATCAATGGACTTTCAGAAGATATGATTGGTGGTGTGTATAGTTCCAGGGGAAAAAATACATTTTCAGTCAACATTTAGATTCACGGGTACCTATGGAACAATCAAAATTTCAAATTACAAAGCAGTTAATGGCAGAATGAACACACTTTAATTGTCATACACAAATCACAAATCATTGAAAGATGGATTTCACATCACGGGAAGTTCTTAGACATTGTCCAAAAAAGGCTGGGGGAAAATTTCAGGGTGACTGAACAAAGTAACAGGCCAAATCCATTAAACCTGAATATCTGGGTACAGGACTTCAGCTAGAAAGCAACCTCTAGTAAAGGAAAACTATGAATAAACCTTCATGGCTGGCGGTGGAGAAGCATTTGAACAGAATTACTGTCATGTGGCTTGGCTTTGCCTCTTGGTGCTCCAAGAAAATTCCCAGTGATTAGGTGAAAATTCAAGTCTTAGAAGTGCAATTTCCAATTCTCCTCTGGGTTCTTCTTTTTTCCCTTCCTTTGATACATTCAGAGGTCAACTTGGAAATGTTGCAGATTATACTGGGTGAAAGACAGGAGCCACAGAAGCTGGCATGTATACTGGGAGGGCTGGGAACAGGAGCTGGAGATCGTGGTTATCGGAGGGCTCAATTCGATCATTCACACATTTCCCCTTATTGCCTGTATTTTAGGGGTTGTTTTTCTTTAACCCCCTCCCCCAAATAAAACAAAAAATCACTTTTAAATTCTTTGTTCAAGTCTGAAAAAGCAGCAGCAGCAAATGGATATATTAAGCTGCTTAAATAATTATTCTGATTGGCTGTGGACATTCTAAAGCAATCAAATAATCGACTGTGGATAACCCACATATCACATTACATCAACCTTGAAAATTTTTGTTTTCCATCTTTAGCATCGTCTTGAAAAGGGGGTGAGTAGAGTTTGTGTTCAGGTTGGTAAATTTTCATGACAATTCTGTGAGACTGCACTGAATCCAGTCTTAAGCAGCTGCTTCTTTCACACCTTCACACCCAAGGGGCAAGGCATCAGAGGGCAAACACCTTAAGGAGGGTTTAGATTCAAAGGCTACAACCCCGAACCTTATAACACTGCTGGGCTTTGTTGTTCTATAAAGTCCAATCTCTCACGGATATTCACTATAAAATATTGCTGCCCCTACTGTGACACAGTTTTCTCACAGACAACCTAATGCTGAGGTACTGCAAATGTTAGTCTTCAGAGAGCTAATCCCTAGACTGTTTCTGGAACTTAGAAATCAGTCTTTCCACAGAAGTCCAGTGCATTAGGCAATTTTTTACAGCTGAATCAAGGTCTTCTCTTTGTTTCTTGGACATGCTACTGTTGAGGATTCTATTTCCTGCTGTTTTCTCTTGCTTTGTATGCACCTTAGAAAAGACCCAAGCAGAGAAGTTTCGAATAACTGTGAACCATAAAAAAAAATCTCCTCTCCTCTTGTGGTATTTTCTCTGTTGGAAATTTTTGCCCTCAAACTTGGCTTCCTGCAAATAATTTCCCCCCAAGTAACGGACAAATCTGGTTCTCTCTTACACTGCCATAAAACATACTGAACATCCAAAAAAGATCTGGATTGAATCTTTATTCTTGTCAACAAGCAGGCAGAAATTCAATCTACTGGTCTACGTTGTGGAGTTCAGATCCAGATCTGTATTGCCTCAAGGTGGGTGGCTATTTGGATCTGGGGGTTTGTGTTTGGGTCTCATGTTTAATCAGGAGCTACACTCCAGTTTCATGGCACCAGAGGTGGGTTTGCTGAATCCATACTTCTTACTACCAGGGGAAAGGGAAGAAAACTGAATAACAGGAGAAAAGTGAAGAAAAAATTGGAATATACCATCCTCCCACATTATAAGCACTGATCAGTAGCCCCCTAATCACAAACTGCCTTTTGGAAAACAGCTTGTGAGTGTTACGAACACCAAAATAGATTTTCCAAGTGAGTTTCTGAGACCTGTTGCAACAATGAAATAAGGCAGATATTATATATGAATCTTAGCCGTCAGATTCACCCAACATTGGCAGCTATGCTCAGATCACAGGTGCCTGGAGGGAGGGTTATGTACTGTCACTTCCTTCTCTAATCTTCCATTAATAAGTGCTGAACAAATAAAGGGAAATTTCCACCCCCTAATTCTGTTAGACTTCATCAAGTAAGCACCAGAAGTGATGCAGTAAATAAAAGCATCAATAAAAAAGCAACTGCTAAGCCATGACATCATTTCCTGGTCACCATACAGGAAGTGAAGTAATGGCCTGCCCGTCCCTCTTTACCAATACAAAGTTACTGAAATAAGTAACTTCAAAACATGTTTCAAATATGGGGCTGGAACAGATCTCCTTTTCCAAAAAAGAAACTGAAGTTAGTCAACAGGATCCATAAATCTGGTTAACGTTACTCAGACCCCAAATGGTAAATATTGTGTTTACGTCCATCTCTCACAAATCTCTTGCCTTATATTATATATTAAAGCCCTAAGCCTGCAAGTTGATGAGCACCCACAAATCCCGTTGGCATCATTGGGAATTAAAGCCATGTCGTCCTGTGGGACTGGCCCCTAAGGAAGGGTTTGGTGGGCAGCGCTGCTCTTCTTAGGAATTACAGACTTACTACAGAATAGATACTTTAAAAAATAAATGTACCATATGCTTAGAAGCTGCGGTTTCTCTGCCAAACTTGCATGTGCTTCAAAACTAATACTTGTTTTACGACTGACACGAATCCATCTCAGTCTAAAAGCACGTCGCACACTTAACAGCTCACCTTCTTCCCTAATCAAGTCAAGTCACTGGCTTCACGTCTCATGCTAGACTGATCTGCCCTAGGGGCATTCTGCAAACACTTCTCAGCATTGCCAACACCACTTCAGCTTCACTGGTGTGAGCATTGTTGAGAACCCTAGAGTAGACGGAGCGCTAGGGTTTTTAAGCAAGTGAATCACCTAATCCTGCTTGGATCAGGTCTAGAGAACACAGTGCTTAAATTTCTGTCAACAGCCTCTTTACAAAGGGCTCCCAATGTTTCTAACACCAGTGAAACTGCACTAGTGTTAAATATGGTGGGACAAGTAGATGCGATGGCTGCCGCCTTTGCCAACACACTGGAGATTGAACTGGGCATCTCCAGAGCTCAAAAAGCACGAACTGTGACAGCTTGCTCTAAAGAATCAAACCTCTCTAGCTGGGGCTGTAACAGACTCATCTCTCTGCACATTGGGCATGGAGGTTGGGGACCTGTAACACACGCTCACCAGTGAGTTACATCCTTCCTTGGATCCAAGGAAGCTCATCCTCGGTGTCTGAGGCCCACATCAGTTTGAATTCCAGACAAGCTTCCACTACGTGACAGCTGCCATCTTGTCTGACCCACCAGGGGTTGAACCAGAGATCGCCAGAGCTAAAAGCATGAGCTGTTACAGTTCGAGCTGAAAGTCCCTCGCTGGGGCTGTAACAGACTCATATCCTCTGTGAACTGGACACAGAATGGGAATTGTAACACACACTCACCAGTGGGTTACACAGGTAAGGCCAGTGAGGTGCACTGTGGCTTCCGTCTTGTACTACCTCTACTCCATCTCTAGCCATTCACATTGCTCTCCTCTTTACACTTCATTTAGTGGAACGAAACAACCCTCTCTGACCCTCCTCCATATCAGAGGCTGTATTAGTTACACCGACTAAACAGACTATGCTTCTGACAAAGCAAAAGACGGGGACAGCCTCCTTCTGAGTTCCACGTCTATGCAATGCAAACCGAGAGACACTGGTTAGGAAAGTTTAGCTAATTAGAAGCCAAACCTGAAACATATATTTTCGGCTTTTCTTTCTTCCTTTCCAATGCCATATACTTGTCACCTTCTATTTACCAGTTTCCAAAGGAGAACTTCAAGTCTTAATTTCTCCCTCACCCTGTCTATTATTAGGACCAAGCATAAGGGACCTGGTTTAAATGTATAATTACAACTGTGACAGTAATTACAATAAAGCACTCTTTAAACAAACAAACAAAGTAAGTTACAAAAAATAAATGGATTATAGTTTAGTGGATGAGGAATACTGCGTCTTTAACAGCAAACAGCTGCAGAATGCCTGTGTTTCTTAGAATTACCAGCTCAGAGTGTACATTTTTTCAATTACCTTGATAGGTTACTGGCAAGAAGACTGTGGCTATGATACTTCTAAAGTGGCTTTTGGATTTTTTTAACTTCTTCTTCCAATTTAACACTCTTATGCCAACCATTCAAGAGCTCACATTATAACGTTATTTTCATGTTTCAAAGTTGATAGCAAATGTCCGTTTAAAAAAACCTAATAAAACAACAACAAAGAAAAATGAAAACCCAGTGCAAATAAATAAATCATCTTGTGTGAAATCCTAACCTAGAATCAGGTGTTGGTGGGGATTTTGCGGAGGGGTGGAGGTGGGGGGGAGAATAAAAAGTTGAAGACAAGGGGAGGGGGAAAAAATAATGAAAGCTTCGCTTTGACAAAAGCCGTCAATTACCGGCGTCTGGTGTGGAACGTGTCTTTCTTTGTCCTCCCAAGACATCTGCTGTGTGTTGTCTCCTGCCAGTTGGCTGGTGCAAGCCAAGAGAATGGCGTGAAAACAATGCTAGCCTGCACTTCCACTTGCTTTTCAAATTCTCCGTGTTCTTTCTAAAGCCAAACAATAACACGGCGGGATGCGCGGCTGCATGAGCAATGATTTAATAGAAGAAACTTGAAACAAAAACTCAGCAGGAAAGAGGAGTGGTGCTCCGCAACACAGCTGAAAAGAAACATGCTCCCCTGCCCCCCAACCTCATGAACATATTCTTAAGCATGCCGGGGTTTGTCTTCTTAGGTATTTTCTCATAAAGGTTCTCGCTTCTCTCTCCAGTAGCTGATCAATTTGTAGCACAGTTCCTTCCTGTTTCCTTTTAAGGTGCATGTCTTCTTCCTGCTCCCTTCCATCCCCACCGCCCCACGTTCTCAGGCTGTCAGTTTCTGGATTGTCTTGTTGTAGTACTGTGTGATGGTGGGCGTCAGGGGGTTCCAGTTGTTGGCGTGCAGCTCAATGACCTCGAGGAGGAGGGACCGTGTCAGCATGGACTCCGAGGGGCACAGCATCTTGTCACGTGCTATTGCCAGCAGCTCTGTCATCATCTCAGGCAGCTGGTCCTCCAGCAGCCGGCCTGTGCTTTGCAGCTGTCAAGAGAGAAGGGTTGAAAGTTGCGTGTTAAAGTGCAAGTCACCACTCCAGTGTTTATTATTGTTTAGTTTTAAAACTATCCTGATTGCGACTAAGATGTCAGCTTGGGCTTGTCATGTGGGGTGGTGGGGGGCCCAAGGGAAATATAAAGCTCAGTTAATCACAGCATTGCTACCAGAATCCCTCACTTTGTGCAGACTCTCCTGGAAAGTTATCCTGCAGGCACCCGTGCTTGTAAATTATTAAAGGAGGAAGAAAGTGCAGAGCTGGATGCAAGCATATGGCACCTCTGAAAAAGTGATGATGGCTGCAGAGAAACAACGGCGGAAGAGCCACAGATGGTCTGATGTTTGCTGTCATGTAACAACTCAAGTGCTTCTGGAGGCTACACTGAACAGCATTCAATTATAAGAACAAAATATTTACATAATAGGGCTGATTTCCAAAAGTGGAGCCCTCCTTTCTGGAGACGAAGTCCTCACCTGCATTTAGCACCTGCAACTGAGATATGAGTGCAAACCTTGAGATCTTGTACGCTGAACTACCTGGTTATGGGTGCAAATGTGACATAGGTACAGTGTGATAACTGGGCCTACAAATGTATCTTTATTGTGAGCTCAATTGTAAGGAAGTTTATAAAGTGTCACAATAACCTGTGACAATAAATGTTGATGGGAAAAGATACAAAGGAGATACAAAGACTGAATTAGTCCAAATAAAAAGGCCCTACTGATATAACTCAAGATCATGCCTGGCAAACAAGAAAAGTGTGCAACCGTCAATTAATGAACCAAAATTGGTGTGTCAGAAGTTAGGCCTAATTGGTGGACAAAATAAGGAGGGGGGTAGGCTATTCCATTCAAGACTCCCCTTTTTGTGTCCTCCAAAAGAGACTTTGGGGAGAAAAAGCTGGCTACCGCGACGCTAGCTGACTGAAAGATGAGAGATGGCGAAAGAGTGAGCTTTATCAATATGGCTACCACCCCCATCGTCTACTGGGATCCACAGGACCTTCTTCATCCTAACCCTGAAATATGTCCTGACCAGACTGGGCCAGAGAGAGGGAGACAGATGCTGACATCGCTACCTCCATCAGTTTCAGATCCCAACCACCACCTGGAATGTGAAACTTTGTCCCCCACACACTGTGTCCTTTTCCTTTCCTACCTTAATCATTCTCTTTCCTCTCTCTCTCCTTTTTCCTTTTGTCTAATAAGAGTCTGGTTTAGATGGCCAAGCTTGCATATTTTGCAACACTGCTATAAGCTTGTGACCAGAAAGGCAGCTAAATGCAATGCCAAAAACATCCGATGCTGGTACAAGTTTGGTACAGGCTGCTAAGATGACTACGTGTTCTTCTTGTACTTTTCCAGCAGCAGGGCTGAAGGTGAAAGATGAAATTTCTATCTTTGTTGTATTTTTCGCTCCTCTTTTTGTGTGTGTTCACCTTGTTTTGTCTTAAAGGAAGCAGGATTGTGCTTTAACAACAGCAACAATAACAGCTCACAAGAACAAAATCAGGGACAAAATCAGAAAGGCCAAGGCACAAAATGAGTGACACCAACAAGAGACAGAAAAGGCCAAAAGAAGAGGCTCTTTAAATACATTAGGAGCAAAAGAAAAATGAAGGAAAGTGTAGGTCCTCTACTTAGCAAGGAAGGAGAGCTAATAACTGATGACACCAAGAAGGTGAGGTGTTTAATGCCTATTTTGCTTGAGCCTTCACTAAAAAGGTTAACGGTGACCAGATACTCAACACAATTAATATTAACAACAAGGAGGAAGGAATATATGCCCAAATAGGGAAAGAACAGGTTAAAGAATATTTAGGTAAATTAGATGTATTCAAGTCGGCAGGACTTGATTAAATTCATCCAAGGGCCTTAAGGAACTAGCTGAAGCAATCTCAGAACATTAGCAATTATCTTTGAGAACTCAGAGGATAGGCAAGGTCCCAGAGGACAGGAGAAAAGCAAACATGGTATCTATCTTTTAAAAGCGGAACAAAGAGGACCCAGGGAATTGTAAACCAGTCAGCCTAACTTTGATACCTGGAAAGATACTGAAATAAATTGTTAAACAATCAATTTGTAAGCACCTAGAGGATAATAGGATTATAAGGAATAGCCAGCATAGATTTGTCAAGATCATGCCAAACCAACCTAATTGCCTTCTTTGACGGGGTTACTGGCCTAGTGGAATGGGAGGGGGGGGAAGAGGGAGGACACAGCAGATGTGATATATCTTGGTTTTAGTAACGCTTTTGATACAGTTCCACATGACATTCTCATAAGAAAACTAAGGAAATACGGTGTAGATGTAATTAGTATGAAATGGGTGCACAACTTGTTGAAAAACTGTACTCAAAGAGGAGTTATGTATGGTTCACTGTCAAATTGGGAAGGCAGGGTACATTTAGTGGGGTCCCAGAGGTGTCAGTCCTGGATCCGATAGTATTCAATATTTTCATTAATGACTTGAATAATGGAGTGGAGAGCATGCTTATCAAATCTGTAGACGATACCAAGCTGGAAGGGGTTGCAAGCACTTTGGAGGGTAGGATTAGAACACAAAACTACCTTGACAAATTGGAGAATTGGTCTGAAATCAGTAGGATGAAATTCAATAGAGACAAGTGCAAAAGTACTTCACTGAGGAAGGAAAAATCAAATGCACAACTACAAAATGGGGAATAATTGGCTAGGTGGTAGTACTGCTGAAAAGGGTCTGGGGGCTGAAGTGGATCACGAATTGAATATGAGATAACAATGTGATGCAAAAAAGGCTAATATCGTTCTGGGGTGTATTAACAGAAATGTTGCATGTAAGACACAGGAGGTAATTATCATGCTCTACTCGGCACTGGTGAGGCCTCACCTGGATTACTTTGTCCAATTCTGGGCGCAACTTAGGAAAGATGTGGACAAACTGGAGCGAGTTCAGAGGAGGGCAACAAATGTGATAAAAGGTTTAAAGAAAACCTGACCTACATGGAAAGACTAAAAATATTGGGCATGTTTAGTCTTGAGAGAAGACAACTGAGGGGGTACCTGGTAATAGTCTTCAAATATGTTAAGGACTGGTATAAAGAGCACTGTGATTGATCGTTCTCCATGAGCACTGGAGGTAGGACAAGAAGTAATGGGCTTAATCTGCAGCAACAGAGATTTAGGTTAGATACTCACTTTGTAACTATAAATTAAGCTCTGGAAGAGGCTTCATCATCACTTCCCGAGGTCCCTTCCAGCCCTACATTTCTATGATTCTCTAATCTTGCTCAAATAATTGCTAGTCTTCCCTCTTCTCAGTGTTACTCACTAGGTACTGTACTGAGGCCATGTATTCCTAAGCCTCCCAAAAAAAATTTTTAACAAAATTTTTTAACATTCAGTGGTATATCATGAAGAACTGAACAGTCAGAGTGGGAATTTCAAAAGCACTCACTCCAACAGGAGTAGTGCTGAATGCTTTACCAAATCCCACTTGAAAATCAATCTGACAAAACAAAATGCATGCTGTGATATGATAGTCTGGGTTTTTAAATGTTCATTCAGTAATTTTGCTGATTCACAAGTGTCAGTTAACCCCCAGTCATTAATGTGAATTTAGGAAGGTTGTACTGAATTGGTAATCTCTATAAAATGATGATTTTCATTTATCAGGTATGGTGTAGAGAATCTCAAATTGCTTTAAAACAATGAATCCTCAAAACATTCTTGTGGGATAGAATACGGCATTGCAGCCATTCAGCAAAGGTGGAAATTGAGGTACAGAAAGGTTGGTGACTAGTCCGAGTTCACACCATACCCATGGCAAGGCATGGACTAGAACACATGTATCCAGAATGCCAGACTCTGCTCCAGCCATAATGCTGCAAATCCTTTTCCTATTATTATCTTATGGTAGCGCCGGCTATTATTAAGGTTGCTCCACACTTTCCATTATTAGACCCTGTTTTCAGTTGTTTATAACTTTGCCAATCTTTAACCATTTGAGCTGAAATTTCCCAAGCCAGGTGTCTGCCTCAGTCTGAGTCTTTTCGCAGAATTTCAGCCAAAACAATTCAGCCATTTCCAAGAGACACACTAGTGAAAAATAAGTTGTTTTGTCCATGTTAAATTCTGGCAACCATTTCTTTGAAATGCTTTAGCGCCTCCAACGTTGAAGCAGGGACTTGAAATTTGGCAAGGGGGTGGGATGGCCTTTGTGTCAGGGATGTGCCTTTTGTCAGCCTCTCGAAAAACTGCCCAAATTTGGCCAAGTTAAAAGCCTTTAATATATATATATATATCTATATATTGCAGTTTGCACATGCTGAGTAGTGACTTGCTAGAGCTTTGAAGCTAAAAACTCTGATTATTCCGTCCACACTGAGCATGCTCCTCCACCCAGGGCAGAGCAGAACTTTCCCTGGAATTGCAACTCTCAGCTGCTGTGGGCTATGCCAGGGCTGGGCCCCTAAACTAAGAGCAGGGAGACTGTCTCTCCTGTGCTCTCAGCATTCGCCTCTCCTGCCACCCAGGCAGCGTGGAGGAAGAAACAGCCTTTTTCAATTGGAGAGGGGACAAGAACGATAACGGGGGGGGGAAGGGGACGGAGACAGACTTGGAGAAGGATCCTTAGGTACGGAAGACAACACATGACTGAGACTGGAGGCTTGGGCGGGGTGGGGAGAGGGAGACTGGGACAGGAAGCCATGTGGGGAGACTGGAACTGGAAGCTGGGTGGCGGGAGACAGTTTCATAGATTTTAAGGCAAGACGGGACCAACAGATCATCTAGTCTGACCTCAAAGGAGATTGAGACTAGTTGGGCAAAGAGACTGGGACCCAGTGTGGTGGGGGGAAAGGGATGGGGAGGGGAGACAAATCTGACAAGAAGCCAGGGTGCAGGGGAGAATGGGACTGTCTGCAAAAAGACTGGGACAAGGAACTGGAGGGGAAAGGGAGGGAAATGGGATGGGGACAAGAGCTTGACAAGAAGTCCAGAAAGGGACTGGGACTGGGAACCAGTGAAGATGGGGAACACATAGGCTGGATGGCGGGCAGCTGGAGGCTGTCAGGGAAGAGAGACAGATCAGATGAAGAGCCAGAATTCCCAAGACTGGAGATATAAGTGACAGGGGGAACACGCAGAAGAATCTGTGCCCACTACAGCTCATATCCCTTTCGAGCCTGGAATAGAACTCATGATTCCTGATTCTCACCATTTCACTGTTGTCAGAAAATATCTGTGAAACCTACTGGCAAAGTGTTTCACCCCCACTCTAGTGCTGGTCCACACAGAGGATGACAACCTACTATTGCTATCCGGTACTCCATTAGCTCAAGTGGCAGAGGCCTGTGTGGTGGATCTAGGACAGTCTTTTTGTTCTGTGGGCAGCACCTAGCACCGTGGGGTCCTGGTCCATGACTAGGGTGCTTAGGTGCTACAGTAATACAAATAATAAATATGAATAAAGGTTCCAACCATGCTGATGACCCATGTGGGTTTCAATATGATGCCACATGATGGAATTTCAATGTTTTCAGTTAGTTTTTTTTTAAACCTAGGAAATTACACACAAAAATTCATTAAAAGAACATTAATATTACAAAGTCAAGCACTCATACATTAGGAAATGTCAGAATCAAGGTAGTCTATGCAATCTTATCCAGCCCCCTGGTGTTTCTGCCTTATGACCACGAGACAGTCTTTAATTACATGATCGCATACTATTTTTTCCACAGGACCCCTGTCTCATTCAATGCACAGGAGGGAGATGCTCTGGGGTTGAATCAGGTTTGGGTAGTGAAGGAGGCTGTTCTCTGTAGGCTCCCTGGCTCATTTGTTGCAGAGTTTGGAAGGTGTGTAGTGAAGAAGGCAGGGGATTACAGAAGACAAAGGAGGGTCTCATGCTTAAGGCAGTTGAATGCTGCTCTGGAGTAGTGGATTTTATCCCTGCTTCTGCCACAAAGAGTTCCTTTGTGATTCTGAGCAAGTCACTTACACCAAACTTTTCACAAGTGGTCACTAATGATGTATTCTCATTTTCTGGGTGCCTGGCTTGAGACGCTGGGGTCTGGCTTGCCAAAGTGCTGAGCACTCACAGGTGCAGCTGATGTCAATGGGAGCGGTGCTTTGAACATATAAATGGCACAGGCAACCTTAATCCTGGCATATCCTAACTTCTGAATGCTTGACTTTGCTACCTTGACGTTCTTTTTAACATAGGCTTTTTTTAAGTGCAATATAAAATATAAAGCAAAAGTCAGTCGGGTAGCGTGGCACTGTATGCACAGTGATGGGACTCACATTTAGGATTCTGGGCCCCAGGCCTGGTTGAGACCGAGCGTGCAGTGTATATACCTAAAGTGATGGCTCATCTCTAGAGGCTAATGAGACGCTCCAGATTTCACTGCTGACTGCCAATCAGAACACTGCATTGAGGGTGGTGCAGGCCTATCACAAGGGTGGTCAGCCCGGGGGAAAGCAGAAGCAGCATGTAAGGAGGGAAGAACTATGGGGGACTGAATGGGGGAGGGAAAGGGAAAGAAAATCCTCAGCAATTGAAAATAAATCAGGGCAGTAAGAGGAATGTCAGTCTTTGAGCGCAAAGTGTCCTGTGTCATATAGGAGCCTGGGGAAAAGAGATGTAGCCCTATCTTAAGACATTTTAACATCTTGACGGGGGACCAAGTTCTAGCAAGATTCCACTGTGAGCAGTAGATGGGACCTTAAATGGATTTTGTAACCACGTCCAAAGCTTTAGCCTGGTTACTGAGCCCTGGAAAAGTCCTGTTTAGATGGGAGATTGGAATTGCATTGGAAGTGAGACAGGGAACAACTGGGTTATATCTAGGTTCCCCTGACCCAATTTGATTTGTGCTGCAAAGAGGAACTCAATACTTCACCCTTGTGGTCATTAGGTGGTTAGGACATTAACTTAACATTTCACTTGTATAACGGCCCTTCCAGGAGCTCAGAGCCAGCACACACTGGGCTGGGCACTTGCTCAGTACTGACTCATGTTGAATCGCCAGTGTTATTTCAGATATTCCCCACCTAATACTGGCCTGCCTTGACTATACATAGCTTGTGATGGGACCATAACACAAAGCAATAAGGCTGCAGGGTGTAGTTTGCTATATTCAAATATAATGAAACAGACACATTCATAATGGTAATACCCTTTTCACAGAAAAGGAGTTGTGGGATTTTTGATGATCCTAGGTGGTCAGGAGCTTGGTTTCACACCTTGGCCTGGGGTCATATGTAGCACAAGGCTGTGGGACTGAAATTGTGGTCCCTCTTGAGAACTTTCATTTTGGTTGCAATGTCCCTCAAATAAACAAACAAGTTAAAAAAATAAATATAAAAAAGAGGGCCTGATTCTCCACTGCTTGCCCTCCTGTCACCATTTACCTCTGCGCAGAACAAGTGCAAAGGGGGGGCTGCAAACACCACCGTTCTGATTTTACAACCACTTGGAACAGGTGTAAACAATGACACAAGGTGCAAAGCTGTGAGGAATTTGGCTCAGAATATCTGAGGTCCCAACAGCCCCTTCATACCTCCATGGAACAGCAAAGGACAGCATCTTCTTTCACATCCTGAGATTGCAACAACTGCAAGAGAGAGAGAAAAAGAGGCAGCCGGTTATTAAAGCATGCCTTGTTTCTACTGCATTATAATCCCTCCCCTACTAAACTGCTCCTTCCATTTTTTAACCTGTGTTCGCTTTCCTCACAGCCACAGCAGGGAAAAGAAGAAAGTGGAGGGGAAAAAGGAAAGATGTCTCTGGTGTGAATTAAGAGAAACAAGGCCAGAAGGCAGCATTTCCACTGATGAGATCGAGGAAGCAGAGCAGAACATGCATAGTAGTTAGATAATAACTTTCAAGGGAAATGTTAAGTATATAGTGAGAGTTTTTAGGACGTAGGTAACTGTACACAAGGAAATGCACTGAGTCCCACCAAGTCATTTCACATACATAGGAGTCTGGGGGTCCCTGATAGGTATGGTAGGCGTTCTTCAAAGGCCGCTTCAGAAATCATCATTCACCACAGCTCCGCTCCAAACTGAATTAACAAATTTGTCACTTGTTATTTACAATTCAGACCAATGAATAAACTCCGGTACGGATCAGCTGGCTGTGCCCTCTGTCCTTTTAAAGCCCCGGAAAATCTTATCTCAGACCTCAATGCAGGCTTCCTTTTCGTAAGTCACAGAGCCCGATGTTCTTGCAGTTAGGTCTCATCGCCACCCTCTCAGCAGCCTGGACCCCCATCATCTCTGATGGACCAATCTCCGGAGACACCTTTCCTGGCAAACTCAGACCAAACCGATTCCAGCTGGCCGGTCTCCACACTCCATCCTCCAGCCGGCCTCCTCCCACTGCCGACTTTCAAACAAACATTCTAGGGTGGCTCCTGGCAACCGGTACAAAGTGAGCCGCAGTGAATCTTAGAGCCTGGCTGGACACACTTGGACTTGTGGGGCCTCTTTAAAAATAGCTGTGTAGATGCTGCTGCTTGGGCTCTAAAGAAGAGGGGTAAGCTTCAGAACCCCTGTAAAAAGGGAGGGATAGCACAGTGGTTTGAGCATTAGCCTGCTAAAACCAGGGGTGTGAGTTCAATCCTTGAGGGAGCCATTTAGGGATCTGGGGCAAAAATCTGTCTGGGGATGGTCCTGCTTTGAGCAGGGGATTGGACTAGATGACCTCCTGAGGTCCCTTCCAACCCTGATATTCTAATATCTACACAGCTATTTTTACTGCAGAAGCCCAAGTCTGTTGACCTGGGCTGAGACTTGCAGCCGTGGACTGTGTAGACACACCCTTAGAGTCCTTAGGTTTCAAACCACTATTTCACTTCCACCCACATATTTTACTTCCCACATATCTCAAACCTAAAATAATCTAAAAGCAATACATTTCCTAACATTCTCCCACAACTTGTCTACACGCAGAAGTTGCACCAGTTTTACTTCAATCAGTTTAAAAAGTGATTTTGTTTAAGCTGTGCAAGCCCTCGCATGGACAAACTTACACCGGTTTAAAATAGGTTACATTGGGTAAGTATGCCCAAAGGATACATCTACACTGCAGCTGGAAGGGTAATTTCCAGCTTGGGTAGGTGAACACACGCTAGCTTTGATTGAGCTACTGCACTAAAAACAGTAGCGTAGCCACAGCGGCACGGGCGGAGGTATAGGATAGCTGCCGAGTTCGCACCTAGGGTCTTGGATGTAATTGGACTCTGGTAACTAGGCCGGGCTACCGAGACTACACTGCTATTTTTAGTGCGCTAGCCTGTGCTGGAAATTACAGCTTCAGCTGCAGTGTAGACGTAGCCAAAGTTGCCCTGGTTTAACTAAATTGGTTTAACATCACATCTTGAGTGAAACCAGGTTTAACTTTGTGTTTAGACACATGCTGAAGCCAACAAATTCATGACAGCATAAACTCATCATCATATCTTACTTTTCCCCCACTCCTATCTTTTTGCCCTTTGCTTGCTTTTAATTACATTCATTTTTGTTTCCGGTGTTTAAGTGCGACTGACGTAAGGTGAAAGCGCTTATGAAATCACAGTCGTACTTGTGGTGTAGACACTGTCTTAGTTAGCAAATCGGTTGGAGATGCATGAGCCGGAATGGGATCCAATGTTGGCTCTGTGGTGGCTTCTAGAAGTGAGGTGAGAAAAAGGAGCAAAGATGCTGGGAAAGAAAATGCTATTCTTCTACCGTCACTCTCCCTGACCATAACTGCACCTTCAGTATGCTGGGGTGGGGGTGGGAGGATTAGGGCAAAGGCACCAGTTGTCTGGCACTGCTACCCTATCACCACTCTGATGATGGGGGCATAGGTGCTGGAACTAGGGGAGCTGCCGCATCCCCTGGCTTGAAGTGGATCCCATCATATACAGGGTTTACAATTTGGTTCAATGGCTCTCAGCATCCCCACTGTACAAATTGTTCCAGCACCCCGGATGTGGGAGAGGACGGAGGTACAGAAGCCCATCTCACTTCTTCTGTCATGGAGCATTCATGCATGAAGAAGCAGTTGCGTTGTGGGGCGGAGGGAATCTCCTGCATTGCCCGTGAAGAGCACACACCCTATCCTAGGAAAGCTGCTTCTCACACATGCAGTGGACACGACAGTCTCACTGCAGAAGTTAAGAAGAGCTGAGGGGCAGAGCTCAGTCTTCCAATCAGCTCCCAACCTCAGTTCCTATTGAGGCCAACTCTGCCCTCATCAGCCACTCACAGCACTCATCAACTTTCTCTGTGGAGTGGCTTCACGTAGGTGTGTGCGTGCACACACTGTGGAGGGATTGGGGCTGGATTTCTGAGGGACAGACATATAACCACTTTGTGAGGGTATCTAGAGGAGTGATACATTGTGGAGCATGTATGGGAGGAGAGAGACGCTTCTGGGGGAACGTGAGGAAACAGTCATTGTGAGGGCACCTGAGAGACAGGGATGTTTCTGGGGTGGATGGGAAACATGGGAAAGAGGAGGGAGAGATGGATTTACAGCTAGAGAGGGAGGAAGGAAAACAGAGGAGAAGGAGGAAGCAGCTGCTGAGGGAAGACAGCAAGCATACACTCTGGACCAGGCCATGGGCAGGCTTAGTCCCTGAAAGAAAGATGGCCATCAACAAGTTTAGGCTTGAAATTAGACAAAGGTTTCTAAACATCAGAGGAGTGAAGTTCCAAGGGGAACAGTGGGGGCAAAAAACCTACCTGGCTTCAAAACTGAACTTGATAAGTTTATGGAGGGAGTGGTATGACTGCCCACAATGGCATGTAGCCAATCTGCGAATGGTAGTAGCATTGGCTGGCGATGGGACATTACATGGGGAGGGCTCTGAGTTACTACAGATAATTCTTTCCTGATGTCTGGTTGTTGGGTCTTGCCGAAATGCTCAGGGTCCAACTGACCGCCATATTTGGGGTCAGGAAGGAATTTGGCAGAGACCCTGCCTCACACTGGCAGAGACCCCAGGGTGGTTATTTTGCCTTCCTCTGCAGCCTGGGTCACAAGTCACGTACAGGTTTGAACTAGTGGAAATGGTGGATTCTCTGTAACCTGAAGTCTTCAAATCATGATCTGAGGACTTCAGAGGTTATGGGTCTATTACAGGAATAGGTGGGTGAGGTTCTGTGGCCTCCAAAATGCAGGAAGTCAAACTAGATGATCACATTGGTCCCTTCTGGTCTATGTGTCTATTAGCTGGGAGCTCAGGAAGACTAGGGGTTAGGAAGAACATTTTGGGCCCATCTGCACTGGCCTCCCAGTGCAGATTTATACATGGCTTCTGCTAATCCTGCTTACCACCATGAGGAGGGTCAGACAGTTGGTCAGTCTGATGTGGGTCAGACCAAGGTTGGTCTTGTGGCCAAAGCACTGGACTCAGACGCAGCCTAGTGCATTCTTTTAAAATACTGTTTTGGCCCAGCTGGCTTAACAGTGTGGTAAATCCCTCTAGTGGGAATTGTGTTTAAAGCCAGTTCATAAACATGGCTGTGAGGCCAGTGTAAACACAGCCATTAGACAGGTGGGAAGGAACAGCGTAGAGTAAAGGTAGTGATGAACGGGGGCCCTTTCAAATGCTGCTCCATGGAGAAGGGACGGATGGGGTAAGAGAGGGGGCTCTTCCCACCTGCTATCATAACAAGCTAATAATAAACATGGAGCATTTAAACAGTGATGGGGTACTGCCTCCTCTGGAGATGTGTTTTCAAAAGCAGTTTTCATAGAATCATAGGCTTAGAAGGGATCGCAAAGGCCATCTAGTCTAACCCCGTGTGAAGGTGCAGGAGTTTAGTCACATTACGCCCTGTCTGCACTGGGGGCTGGACTGTGCTAGACGAAACCATTTCTAAAATGGGTGATTTGTGTGGCACAGGCAGGGCTGAATCAATGCCTCCCGTGCTAGCTTAGATGGCTGCGCATAAGCCTCCCTGCAGACGGAAATAACAGATCTCTAAGCTACTCCTCAAACCTAAGGGGGCTAAACTGGCTGACACACCTCACATTTGCATGCAAGGGCTGCTGGCTGGTTAGGTCTGTGCAGGTTGGGGCTATAGAGCTCAGGGCCAGGGATTTTGATATTTGGCCAGTGATTTTGTAACCCTTTTCAAAGGAATGTTATTCTGATGCTCACTATGCTTCTCCCTTTGTCTCCCTGAGTATCCTAGGCATAGGAGAAGAGTCCGTGGGGCTGGCGCCCCTGCTAGACTGCACCCTCTGAGTGGCTCCTATGCACCGGCAGGCTGGCACGGCTGCCAACAATCGTGTTAACCTCGCCGCCTGCCTCTGCAGCCCTGGGAGATCTCTTCTGTATCTACCCTTGGCTCCAAGGCTCCAGCGCTGAACGGCATAAGAGCCATATCCTGAATTCCCATGGCATGTGTGACACCCAGTCCCAATGGGAAATCAAGTCAATGGAAGTCACATGCATGCGGAGTGCACAGTTTGACCCTGAGGTAATGAAGTTTGAACCATTCAGCTGCTGTTGGAATTGCAACTTTGAAGTGTCTGGCTTTTGTGTGATCAAAGTCTCAACCTAATTAATTGCATTAGCAGTTTAATGTATTTTATCCAAATATATTATTTATGCCTATTATGTAAGCACCCCTCCTACATTATAATTATGATCTATATTTAAAAATTTATAACTCCACACTGTATATCGGAGTGGGCAAACTTTTCGGCCTGAGGGCCACATCGGGTTTCTGAAATTGTATGGAGGGCCGGTTAGGGGAGGCTGTGCCAGACATGGCCCGGCTCCCACCCTCTATCCGACCCCCCCACGCTTCTCGCCCCCTGATGGCCCCCCCCACAGGACTCCTGCCCCATCCAACCCCCCTAGTTCCCTGTCCCCTGACCGCCCCCGGACCTCCCCGCCCCCGACTGCCCCCCGCCGCCACATCCAACTCCCCCCACTCATTCCTGACTGCCTCCCCGGGAACCCTGCCCCATCCACTCCTCCCTGTCCCCTGACCGCCCCCAGAACCCCCGCCCCGACTGCCTCCCACCGTCCCATCCAACTCCCCCTCTCATTCCTGACTGCCCCCTGGGAACCCTGCCCCATCCACCCCTCCCTGTCCCCTGACTGCCCCCAGAATCCCTGCCCCTGACTGCCCCCGCCGCCCTATCCAACCCCCCCCTCCTTCCTGACTGCTCCCCCAGGACCCTTGCCCCCATTCAACCCCCCTGTTCCCAGCCCTCTGACCGCCCCGACCCCTATCCACACCTCCGCCCCCTGACCACCACCCCGAACTCCCCTGCCCTCTATCCAACCCCCCCCCCCATACCGCACTGCCTGGAGCACCGGTGGCTGGTGCTGCTACAATCACGCCGCCCAGAGCACCAGGACAGGCAGCGGCGCCGTCCGGCTGGAGCCAGCCACGCCACCACACAGCACAGAGCACAGGGTCAGGCAGAGCTCTACAGCTGCGCTGCTCCAGAAGCTCGCAGCCCCACTGCCCAGAGCATTGCGACCGTGGTGCAGTGAGCTAAGGCTGTGGGGGAGGGGGAACAGCAGGGGAGGGGCTGGGGGCTAGCCTCCTGGGCCAGGAGATCGGGGCCGGTCAGGAGGGTCCCGCGGGCCGGATGTGGCCTGCGGGCCATAGTTTGCCCACCTCTGCTGTATATGCTATATTTGCAGAAATACTACCACAGAAATCAGTCGTCTTTCCAAAACAATCAGTCGTCTTTCCAAAACAGGCACTCACATCTATCAGGACAGCTACAAAATGTGGAAGAAGGAGCTTAACAGAGTAGAGAAAACAGAGTAATGGGGAGGAGGAGCAAGAGGGAGACAACAGCATGGGTGAGAGGAGACTCACACAGTTCTCTATCTAACCTGTAATCATCCCCTGGAGGCTTGGACTGTCCTAGGGCAAACTTCCTTTTGCTCCTGAGTCAGTTCCTCATATCAAGAGAAGCCATGGAATGAGAGAAGCGGTGCCGGCTGGAGAGTAGACAAAGAGTCTACTTGATTTCCTAACAGGAGGAGCCGCATGCCAGAATCTGCCTGACTGGTAGGATCATACCCAACCTTTGTTGCGAAAGGATTCTCACTTTTGCTCAGGGTTTCTGGTGCTAACAGCTTTATAGGCTGGAAGGAGACACCCCAAGAACACTAATTCAGATCTCCGGAAGGGAGGGCTCCTGCTTCCGAATTTCTGTATTCCTGTGACAGATACAGCACATGTCAATCTGTTTGGGAAGGCTAGCATGTCTGGATGGGCTCAGGGGGTTACATGTTTTCATGAACAAATGAAAATAAACTTTATAGGCTCTCTTCCTGGAAATAATGTGTGCTGCGTGGTAAGAGTGATTTCATGGGAGCTGTAATGCATTTTTCCTAGAATTCATTAATCTTTGCACTCAAATGGTTCACAATTTCTTTTACAAAGTAGTCCAGGAAAAGATGCTTTACATCGACAATTTTGTGTGCGGCAAAGAAGCAAAACCAGATATGTGCCTGGCATGTGGAGATGACAAACTGCCATTTGTGCCAGTAGATGCTCCCGGAACACAAGCAGCCTTGAGTCCGTGCCAGTGTTCTTACCATCCACTTTGGGAGAAGACAACCTATTTCTTTCAAAAACTGAAAGCACGTCCACACTAGTGGTGGTATCTTTCATCAAAGGAATCTCAAGTGACTTACAAACGCAACTGAAGTCTTACTGTATCCCTAGGAGGATAGGGAAGTATTGTTATTTCCATGTTACAGAGGTAAACCGAGGCACAGAGCAGTTAAATGTCTTGCTCAGTGTTATCCGAGACACTAGCACCATGAACAGAATCTACGAACCCTGACGCACAGTCCCATGTTCTTATCACTAGACCACATTCTGTATGAAGTAGGGATACGTGAACATTTAAACGTATTGTTTAATTCCATTCTTTCTGTCAAACAGAGCAGGAACCGTTTTAAGTCCAGAGGCGTAAACTACACTGCATGCTTATTGACATTATTCCTGAAGGCATAGTGCTAATTACTAGAGCTCTGTAAAATATTTCATGCACAAGAAAAAAAAAATCAACATTTGCCACAAAGTTTCTAACAACACACAATGGGTCTGATGTAAAAACATAGATAGAAAGAGACATTTTTCATCTCCATGAACTTGTCATTCAAACTGGGCACAACATTTTGCACCCACCCAGACAACCATGAACATTTCAGCATGTTTCAAAATTATTTATACTGTGGAGGTCAAGTTGACTGAAGTCAATGATATTTCTTCTGGTTCCCCGACTGGCTGAAGCTCCCCTGTGTGCTAGCAAAAGCCACTAAGGATATGTCTACACTGGAGCTGGGACCGAGCCTCCCAGTCCTGGTCCTCAGACTTGTGTTAGCGGGACTCAAGTCTCAGGCTAGGTCCACACTACCCGCCTGATTCGGCGGGTAGAGATCGATATTCTGGGATCGATTTATCGCGTCTCATCTGGACGTGATAAATCGATCCCAGAAGCGCTCCCCCGTCGACTGCGGAACTCCTGCTCGCCGAGAGGAGGAAGTGCTGTCGACGGGGGAGCTTGCCTGCGCCGCATGGACCCGCAGTAAGTAAACTTAGTTCGATCTAGGAAACGTCGACTTCAGCTACGCTATTCTCATAGCTGAAGTTGCGTTTCCTAGATCGATCCCCAGCCCCAGTGTGGACCAAGCCTATATGTCACAACAACATGCATGCAGCTCTTTTTAGTGCACTAGTGCGAGCCCCGCTAGCACAAGTCTGTGGGCCCCAGGCTGGGAAGCTCCCTCCCAGATGCAGTGTAGCCAAACCCGTGACTATTTCTACAAAGGAGGGGCTGCCCTTTGTGTGCTCACTCCAAGTCAGGCAGGGGAACCCTCTTCCCCCCACCCCCCAATACCAGTGGTCTGTTATTTTTCCAGGGGCCATTTGCCTAGCGACCACTGCAAGACTTTATAGGGTCATATGCCTGTGCCCTGATTTCTGAGAGCCAGCAGTGCATGTGGGAGGATCAGGTACTTAACTGAGCCAATGGGAATCGTTACAACTCCAGTTTTTATTGTCACAAGACAAGGGATGATGAAAACAGGCAAGTGGGGGCAAATTGCACAGTGCAAACCAGAGTAACACCCTACCAGCAAATCCAGTTTGAAGACTTCCACAGTCTGTACCAATTTGGGATCGGTTTGGAAATGTTAGTGTTCTCCCTACCAAGGCATCAGAAGGTCGAGGAGCCTGCTCCTTGCTCCCACTGAAGCCAATGACAAACTGCCATTAATTTCAAGGGGAACAGGATCAAACCCAATTCCTCTAATGGGATGTTTGACTCGGTGCTAAGGCTGTGAGCGAAGAGAGGTACAGTGGTCATGGGGCTTAGTGCTTCTGAGACATTACTTTGCCTTAGGCAAAACAAGGGACCACTGGGAATCACTGCCTTTGGGGGACCATGCTCTTGTGTCATCACAGGAACTGCCCCGATCTCCCCCACTAGCAGCAGCAGGTCCGCAGAGCAATGCAACTCACCACTCAACTCTGATTATCCCTGAGGCTGCAGAACAAATTATGATAGCTTTTTGGAGCACCCCCCCACACACCCTGCTGAGCTGTGTGTGTGTGTGTGTGCGTACACGTATCAGCCATCCAGACTTCATCCTGCCTGTCTGAAGCCATAATGACCACTAACCATGGGAGCAGAGGATGTGATCTCATCTTAAGGGCCCAGGGAAATAAAAAACATGGAAAGAAACTATAGAGAGAAACCATCGCGCTTGATTGCAAAGGGCCCCGCCCAGGCCTGCAGGACATTCCTGAATCTTGTAAGAGTGCATGGCGGCTGATGGAAATTGCAAATCGTTGTTTGCCTGGTACGAAGGGTGAAAAATGAGAACAAAGCCACCTGAGGAGTCAGGACAATCCCGTGAAGTGTCATCTAGCTTCACTTATCTGCTGAGAGTACTTCCTCTCCATTCGGAATGAGACATGAATGCCACTCTTCCTCCGTGAGCAGATGGAGAGGCAATCTGGCCACACTCTCCCTCTCATGCTCCTTGTTTGAGGCCAAATTCTGCTTTCACTGACACTGGTGGAAATCCACCCAAGTCAATGGAATTTCTCTGGGCCTGGTTTTGATCTACATGAAACCAGTGCAAATCAAGAGTAACATCATTAAGTCAAGAGTTACACAAAAAGCATGAAACTGGTGGAAGTGGTTGACAAAAATCAGGCTCTCTGGAATGACAATGGTGTAATGGGAGTAGCATTTGGACCTTGATAACTGGATCTTTTGCACCAGGGCTACTTACTTGGTCAATCTTCATAGTTAAAAAAATGTCATTGTTATTATACTACTTAATGGATGGGATTAAATACCTTTCTAAGATTATGTGATCCTGGACACAAAACATTACACAGTGCAACTGGGACCAAAAATATCATAGAACCTTCTGCAACTGAATCTCTGTTATCCCCCCCTACCCAGTATCCGGAGGTGAGACAGATTCCGAACTCTGTTCTCTATCTTGCCCCTGCCCAAAATTAGAGAATAAGATTATGCATTTAATTATTGATGTAAAATTATTGAGTCTGCACTGTACATTTATATGTCAAAGAGACACAAGTTCCCTGCCCTGAAGAGCTTAGGATCTAAATAAGACAACCACAGACCAAGACAGGCAACAAACAATACTTTAAGAGAGGGAGATGATGAATGAGGATGAAGGAGATGACACACAAATCTACCCCTCCACCTCTTCCACTGGACTGAAGAGGACAGGAGAACTCGGAGGTGATTTATACCCATCATGGTCCACGATGCAGTCTCTTGATGTCTACCTCTAGCAATCTCTAGCCTACTGATTCAAGCTAGGCACAGAGTTTTGAGCTCCTGGAACCTGCCAGTGTCAGAGTAACACACAGCTCCAGGACAAACAGGTAGTGGAGGAGGAAGGTTTTTGAATTGGAAAGATTTTTTTAATGTACTGAATATGCCTCCAAAGTGCTAAAGAAGTCTCCCTGTGAAACTCTAAAGCACTGCAGCTAGCAGCCATGTACAGAGTTGAATTGTGGCACTGGGATTTCTTGGTTGCCAAATCTCCATAAATTATTATCAATACTAAATGCTAAAAATTAGGCTCTGTAAGGGCACAGTCATATAATAAAAGTGTATGTAGTGGAAGCAGAGCGACAACAATTACTGTCTCTTAAGCTGCCTGGCTGGAATATCTGATGCCCCTTCCCTGACTGTTCCCCACAGCCTTCCCGCGCTTCTTACAAACTTCTGTTACAATGCACTGCTGTGTCAGGGAGACAGGGACAAGTCTAAAGGGACCTTCACTGTTAACAGAAAGTGGCATGTAAAACATTAAAGTTTGAAGACATCCCTGCTAGGAGTTGGGCTGTGGCATTCACGCCATGGAGAATAAAATCTCCCACAGCTCTGAGACAGGGTGAGCAGATGGTCAAAGGGGAAAGCCAGGACACAAGCTGCTGGGGTGGGGAGAGTTTTGGAGATTGGGCCGGGGGAAGGGGGGAGAAGGAGGTGAGCAAAGGAAGGTTTGGCCGGGAAGGGAGGGGTGGAAGGGAGTGAAGGTAGTTCACTCCCCACTTGTTAGCCAAGCCACCTCTTTTCCCTTTCCCCACACACCGAATAAAGACCAGGGCCTTTACCCCTCCCTCGTCACCCTCTTTAGTCTTTTTCCCCAGGCTCACTCTATCCACAGGCCCAGCTTGGCTATACCTGTGAATCTTTCCTGCTCCAGTCTTACGGTCTTTCTTTCTCTTTTTCTAGATTTTACATTCTCCTCCTCTTCCTTCTCTGTTCTTATATCTTCTGTGCTTTTGTCTTCTCCTTTTCCTTTCCCTCACACCCCTCTCTTCTTGTTCCACCTCTCTGCCTCCCCCCAGCCCTCAATCTGCTTCCCTTTTGCCATTTCCCTTTGGAGCGCTCACTGCCCCCACCCCCTCACACTCACACACAGGCAGTGTAACGCTCATTAACTCCTCTCTCTCTGTGTCTCTCTCTCTCATTCATTCCTTTGTCTCCTTCCTTTCCCCCTAAAAACAGCCTCCCTATTGTCTCCACACCTCCTGCCACAATCTGGTGCTCAGCCCTAGTGCAGGTGAGGTGGGGAGAAGCCAGGATGCCAATGAAGGCTGGGTCAGTAGCAATGTACATATGATAGAAATGCAGTGGAGGTGCCTGCTCCCTTGCTCATCACTTGGAGCAATGCAGAAGTGACCTGCTGAGGATGGCTGGGTCCAGGTCTCACGCAGAGGGCAGGAATCAGGGTGGTGACAGTCCTGGCGGGAGAGCAGCCCTTAAGGGGCATAAACAGTCAGCCTGCCTGCTATCAGTTTCACTGGCCAGAAGCTTTGTTAGGATGCCAAAGGCCACAGGGATTTCGAGGAACTGGGACAAAACACTAATTTTTGTAAAACAGACTGGGGTACCAGGAATAGCACTGGAAGGGAGACATTGCTGGTTTTCAGACACAAGCCACCCTACAGAGGCTTCATGCAAGCAAACAGATATTGCAAATATCGATTTCCTCCCCCTTTGGATGAAGGTGTCTGATTTTTCTTCCCTACATATGAATCATTTTCTTCCCGAGAGAGGGCCTGATTCTGATCTCAAGTGCTCTGAGGTGCATCTCCACGGAAGTGTATGGAATAACTGGTGTAAAAGCAGTGTGAAGTAAAAGTCACGCTCCGCCCAAGTCTTTCATGCTACAATATACAGAGGCAAATTCTGTCTCATTCTATTACTAGAAGAAAAATCTTAGAATCCTATTGTCTTATTATACTGCCAAAGACCCTCATTAGTCTCAAAGGGTTGATTTTTTTAAAATGTGAAAGATTTAAAAAATACAAGGACAACCCAACACTTTAAAAGCTGCAATTTTCTTCCCCAAACAGCACCGCTCTCCAAGCCTTCTGACAGAAGCTGGGAAGGTTCTTCCCCAGTTGTCCTCTAAGGAAGACAGTGAAAAGATGGTGTCCTCTGGACTTTTAGACATTAATTACTGAGTTAGAATATTTTTCTAAATTACAGAGTGTGGCCCCAGGAGATAACAGTAACTAAGAGGAGGGAGGGAAAAGGATGAAGTCTACAAAAAAGAACTAGATACGGTCATGGAGGATAGATTTATCAATGGTTAGTAGCCAGGATGGGCAGGGATGGTGTCCCTAGCTTCTGTTTGCCAGAAGCTGGGATTGGGCGACAGGGGATGGATCACTTGAGGATTCCCTGTTCTGTTCATTCCCTCTGGGGCACCTGGCACTGGCCACTGTCGGTAGACAGGATACTGGGCTAGATGGACCTTTGGTCTGATCCAGTATGGCCGTTCTTATGTTCAAATGACACCACAGACTCAGGCACAGGGGAAAGGCAATTAGACAAGGAGTATTATCCTCTATACCCATCATCAGGGGCTCATACTTAACAGCCTGTACCATAGGCAGTGAAGCAATGGGTTAATGACAGTACTTTAAATGAGACTGAAATGGAATGGTCTCTGCCAACCAGACTACAGGGATGATTCACAATTGCAAATATGTAAATCTCCTACTCTCTAATTGGCTGTGAGGTCTGCTCTCTCCATAATCATTGCATGATTATTCATCAATAATGGTGTTGTGTAAATCCTTGTATGCTGATCAACTGAGGGTCGTTCATGCCCACTCAGAGGCAGAGTTTTGGACAATCACTGTAGAGTTATTTAATTTAAAAAAATGCTCAAAGCACACAATGTTAACCCCCCAGGTGGTCTCGAACCTCCCACTCCCG
The DNA here is from genome assembly GCF_002925995.2 of Terrapene triunguis. NCBI lineage: Eukaryota > Metazoa > Chordata > Testudines > Emydidae > Terrapene > Terrapene triunguis. Next base: position 8,673,068 of record NW_020664420.1, on the reverse strand, counting down.
TGCAAGATTTTTAGGAAGGCAGCAAAGAGATTCCAATGGCACGTAGGCTCTGCCAATCTCCTTAAACCTCTGAGTCTGGCTTCAGGATAAATCATAGCACAGAAACAACCCTGGTTGCATTTGGACATCCTCCTTGAGGACAGAGAGCAGGCAGTGATACTCAGCCATTCGATACTGCTAATCCATCTGCAGCTGTTGATGGAGTGACACTGAGCTGGCTACCGTCTTTCCATTCCATCAGTTCCCAGTGAATCGTGGGCAGCCGCCCAGGCTCACTTAAAGCTTTGTCTTGTGGAGTCTCACAGGACTCAGTCCTGACACTGCCCTTCTTTAATGTCTATGTACAACCGTTAGGTGATCTGGTGAGACAAAACAGGCTGCTCCACCACCAGATATGCCCAAAACATACAGTTCTGTGCAGTCTCTCAGGGCAGGAAGGACCCCATGAAAAACTGCTGCCTCAAACTGAACCCAAGACAGACTAAAGCTGTGATAGTTGACAGAAGGACATTATTATTTATATTACTGAAGCACCAAGAGGCCCCAACTGAGATCCCATTACACTAGGCACATGGTATGAAACTGTCCCTGCCTTAAAGGGCTTACAGTCTAAATAGACAAGACAGACGATGGGCAGCAGACAGGAAATACTATTATCCACGTTACAGGTGGGGAAAAAAGCATAGGCAGGTTAAGTGATTGGCCCATTGTCTAAACACAGATCTCCTGGATCCCAGCCCTGTGTCTTAATCACAGCACCGTCTCTCCTCTCTTCCTACTTCAAGGAGCTGCTGAGCATCTCCCATCCTGAAACTCAGGATTGCCACCATGATTGTGAAGCAATCGCTTTCTAGTCTGTTTATTAGCAGGTCTACATACTAAATAACATGGTAAATCTATGGAGAGCTGCTCTTCCCGCACACACCCTGTCTACCTGCTCCCCAGGCACTAATACGAAAGGACAAAACTGGCTTAAACTACCGATTCCTGCTCTACTGAAACCCTGGGAAAAACTGCATGAGCCTGATCCTGAGAGATGCTGAGCACCCACAAGTCTCCGCTGACATCATTACACGGCATCTCTCTGGGGATCAGGCTTTCACTCTGCATTTCCCACAGGTGTGCTGTCGTCGCCCTTCTCCTGTTTCAACCAGGCAAGCGAGGGCTGGGTTCAATCTGGTTGCTGGAGTTAAAGGAAAAACGTAGGTATAGGTGAGGGGAACTACTTGAGTTCCCTCCTGACCACCCAGCTTGAGGAGTAAGTAATCTGTACCCGTCATGTGGAAATTCTGCCATGTGAGAGGCAGCATGGTCCCCTGGACTGGGTGCTGGGCTCAGAAGACAGTGATTCTAACCTGGCTCAGCCATTGTGCTGCTGTGCATCTTCAGAAATCATTTTGCCTCTTTCCTTTCGTCCCCATCAGCCGTCTTGCCTATGTAGAATGTTGGCTCTTTGGGGCAGGGCTTGAGTTCTTACTGTGTGTTTGTACAGTGCCTAGCACAATGGAATCCCAATATTGGTTGGGGCCTCTAGGTGCTACTGGAATATAAACTACAATAATTCCCCTTTGCTGGTCATCAGTCTCCCTGCCTCTTACCCCATCTATTTCCATTGTTCCTATTTTATGATAATTCTGAAAGAGTTCCATAGCCACAAAGGAACAGAAACACGGCAGTGCTACACGAAGCCAACCCCCTTTGGATGTGCTCCTGTTTTAAAAGGTTTTCTTTTTTTTTTTAATAGGAAACAGAAAGAGGCAGGTGGTGGAATTTAGAAAAGTGGACATTTAAGGCCAGTTGAGTTGCATTTGCTATGCCAGGGCTGAATTTGACCCTGAATTTGTCTCTTCATTGGTGCAAGACCAGAAATTAGAACACTAACCTCAGTTATCCTGGGAAGGATGAGGGAGAGACGGGATATGCCCCCACCATGGTACTCTGGGAACTGTGTGTGTGAGAGAAAGATCATTTGTTGCAGCCTTGTGAATTATAGTTACTTTAAATTAGGCGGATGAAAGGGGGACAATTGTACCAGGCTCCAAGCTCAGGGGAGTCCCCAAAATATCTGTAACTGGGGTGAAATGGAAGGGCGTGGGGCCCCAATGAACATGATGTACCAGGGCCCCAGAGTTCTCTCGAAAGGCCTAATCATTGGGCTTTCTGAGCAATGCCGTTGTAGAGGGATAGAGTTCAGGGCCACCAACTGCACCTGGCACAATTTAGAGCAGCCCTCCAGTGGCACTATCTACTTGGGTGGACCAGCCCTGCACACAGGGAACAACAGAGAATATTTTTTCACTTCAAGGTCCCAGAAACAAAGACAAGGTTTTCATCTCGAGGCCAAAAGACCAAAAACATCAAGACACTTCATCACGGCCTTGGATAGACCAAGAGACTACCTACACTTGACCAGAGCCCGGCCCTCCAAGCCCACACATAAACACCTCCCTGGAGAGCAGGAGCTGACAATACATTCAAAGCCATCACCGTCAAGGGGATTCCACCTTAGGAAGAAAAATTCTGGGAGATCAACAACTAGCCTTTGGCAACTGCAGCATACCCTACTGGCCTCCAATGCCCCTCAACAGCCATACAAACTGCATCAGTAAAAAGCCACAGCTCAAGCTTCCAGCTCTTCCTTACAAATACTAGGTCAGCCCTTAGCACAATGAGCATCATGTTTGAGCTGTTCACAGAAGAGACTTCCAACTGTACATGAATCACCAAAACCTGCGTATGGCCCAGTTTGTCCCCACACAATACCTACCACGCAACCGCCTTACAGCATGCAAGGGCAGTGGGGTGGCCATTTTAATTTCACCGGACCAGAAATGCAAAGGGATATCCACCATGAAAATGGGGAGAGATCTGAGTGTATGTGAAGTGAGCGATGGAAGAAACAGTGGGACACTTCTGCTATTTAGATCTCCAGCCATAAGAGCTTCCAAGGCCCCAGTCGAATTCCTGAAAGAACTAACAGCGTTTCCACCAAGCCTGATAGCAAAGTCTCCAAGAATCATGGTCCTGGAAGATCTCAATATCCGTGTGTACAGCAGATCTGAATAAAGAGACCCAGCGATGGAACTCCTTGCCAGGAGAGACAAGAATGAGGCCAAACCTGACTGTGTTCAGACTGAAATGTAAGACGGCCCATAGAGAAAACCTTTCCCTAGGAACAATGTCCCGTTCCACACACACCCAGGCTGCTCCCCCCTTCGGAACACACACATACCCTCCAGCCCAGGGGGATGGATGGGAAGAAAAGATTTTCATTTGTTTACATTTTGAACTTTTATGCTTCGTTATAATTTTGCCTGGTGCCTGTAAACTAAGCCAGCAAGCTCCTTAGATTTGATAGTTACAACAGTCCTCTATCCTCCTGTTCTTATCTGCAAAGTGCCCTCTTCTCTCTTTCAATTCCCTCCTTAAAACTCACTTCTGCAAACAATCCTTTCCACCTTCTCCTTGTCAATAAACCCCTCACCAGTCCAGGCTTAACTTTGTCCGAGGTCTTTTCTCACATTTGCCTTGTCCAACTTTAACCGTCAGTTCTTCCAAGCGGTGAACGTGTTTTCATCTCGGTTTGTAAAGCACTGTGCAAATTCCCCGGGTTGTGTAACAGATTTCTTTTAACAACAATAAATAATAATGATCAGATGCACTAACTAGGTATGTGTTATTCATTACAACACATAATACTCCCAGCCCCCAGCATATACAGTCGCACCTCGCTTTTCCTTTCTCAAGGTCAGCTTTCCTCTTGAGTCCAAACAACACAAACTGAGCTGACATACAGCAAAAAAGTGTGGCTTACTCACTGCTGTAGAAGTCCATTTTTCTCTTGTTGAGAGAGGCTGCTTTGGTGACCTCTGAGTTGTCGTCCTCCTCCTCATTAGCCAGCAGCAGGAATTCTTTCAGGCTGGCCCAGCCCGTTCCAATGTCATCACTGCCCCTTGACCGTATCCACCCCCCATTCTGTCCAGCATAGCATAAGCATAGGCCATTATGGAAGGTGTTAATATGCTTTTACTGGGGGAGGAAAGGAAGGGAGCTATGGAGAGGAAGCCTCCCTGGGCGAAGGGAAGAGACATTCCTGCCACAGCCATCAGACAACATTCCCCTTCCTCTTGCTCACTCCCTTGGTGACCTTTGGCTGAGTCTGCCAAAGCTATAAAGGAAAAGGAGGGAGGGGAGAGAGGCTAAGATGCACGAATTGCTGAAAGGACTGAGAGACAGAGATCTTAGCTTGTCTCTAATAATGATTTTTTATAAAGGACTACAGAGTAAAAGAACTGGGTGGATGGGCGGCAGGAGAAAAAGCAAGCACCAGTGTTTGAAGGGTGTCATCAAACAGGAGGGAGAATCATAGAGTTTAAAGCCAGTAGGGACCACCAGATCATGTGGACTGACCTGCTGTCAGGGCCGGCTCCAGGCTTTTTGCCGCCCCAAGCAGAAAAAAAAAGAAAAAAAGCTGCGATCGCGATCTGCTCTACCGTCGCCGCTTCAGTTTTCGGCGGCAATTCGGCGGCTGGTCCTTCGCTCCGAGAGGGACTGAGGGACCCGCCGCCCAATTGCCGCCGAAGAGCCAGACGTGCCGCCCTTCTCTGTTGGCCGCCCCAAGCACGTGCTTGCTGGGCTGGTGCCTGGAGACGGCCCTGCCTGCTGTATAGCACGGGCCACCAAAACCACCTGAGCCCGCACTCCAAACCCAACAAACGAAATTAGACCAAAGTATTATACCCCACAGGAAACTAGTATGTGCCACAGACAGAGAATAGGAGGGACTGAGGTGCACCCGTGCCCAAGGTCCCCGCCATGGCAGGGAAACAATTAAGTGAGATATACCCAGATAATCCTGGCAAGTGACCCACACCCACATGGTGCAGAGGAAGGTGATAACCCCCCAAGGTCACTGCTGATCTGACTGGATGAAATTCCTTTCCCACCCTACGTGTGGCATTCTGTCACATGCTGAGCATGGGAGCATGAACCAGCCAGCCAAGCACCTGAGAGAGAAGCTGCTCAGTTCTCAGAGCCCTGGTGGTCCCTGTCCAATGTCCCATCTCCAGCTATGGCCATCCCTCATGCTTCAGAGGAAGGAGACAAGACAAAACGAAAAAACAACCTCCCCAGGCTCTCCAAGGGGGTACAAACAAGAGTGATGGGATGAAGTTACACAAAGGAAAATTTAGGATGAATATCAGAGAGATCTATTAGGCTGCGAAAATGTCTACCAAGGAAGTGGTGTAATTCCCATGTTCTTGGGACATTCAAAACTGGATTGGCCCTAGAAAAAACACTCTTGGGAACAATCTTGCACGGGCAGGAAGAGTGAAAGATCAGGCTAGTTTTGTTGTCTAAGCTGAGCGAAAGGCAATACATGAAGAAGCATGAAAAGCGGAGGCGATTTAAACAATCCTGCCACTTGTAAGAATTCAAGCTGTGATGGGTAACATAGGCAAGGAGAGTGCTGTCAGAGCCACCTAGGCCTGCCTTTCATTGCCTGAACCACCCTGATCTGGCTTTGTCTTCAAAGCGATCTGCCAAGGGCAGAATGTGCCTGCGGGAAGGAATAGTGACTGCACAGCATCGCCTCCTCGGGAAATCCACAAATGCACTTCTGTGGGTAGCTCCCAGGGTCGGACCCGACAGGTCCTGGAGGTTGGGAAGGGGACAAGATGCTCTTCCAAGCCTTGTACCCTGCGGACCCAGCAGATCTCCCTCCAGCCGGCTTCCAACATTGCTAGCCCCCCTGTGGAGTCCCATCTGCAGCTGCTACCGAGCCGCCTGAGAGCTGGGCTGAACAGGAGCAGGGGCCATAGCAACTGCACTACGGGGCTGCTGTGCATCGAGGACTGTTACAGCTTGCATAACTCCGGGGGTTCCCAGAATCCAGCTTGGGTTTGGTGATCCTTTTAGAGTTGCCACCTATCACAAACGCTGACTGGCTGAACCCATTCTCATGAGTCCATCCTGCGAGATAAGATTAGCTAAGGGTATTAAAAAAATCCCAAAGCTGGTTATGTCTAGATGCCATGAAACAGAGAGCCTGCAACATGAGGTCACAACCTCCCTCCAAGGATCAGCCCTAGATCCACCATTTTAGGGTTTGAAAACAGCAGAGTCGTCACCGCCGCTGCCAATCCTGATAACTAATGAACAAAAACACTTTGCTCAGGGACAAAGATGGGAAAAGAAAATCTCAGCATAACTTGGCTCTTTATTTACATTTATTTAGAGATTTTAAAGTATCCTTGCTGATACTGAATCACTGGTATTCTGAATTCATTTTCTGTTATCCAAATGAATTTTAATTCACATTGGGTTTCATACGAAGCCCCCACATACTCATTGGGACGATAGATACGGCAATTTCTTGCAATATCTTTGGGAGAGTTTACAGTATTACATTTACATATTATTTGGCCACAGATTGTAATTCCATGGGGGAGGGTGACCACAGTTCCTCCAGGAATTAAGAAGAGTGGGGGGGATGATTGGGCAAATTCTCCCACATTGTAACCTCTTCAGTGAGGTACAACGACCAGCAGAGGCTTGGATTTACAGGTTCAAACTGGATTCTCCAGAGACCAACAGACAAAGACAGGACTTTTGGCTAAACAGCCTGAGTTTAAACTGTCTCAGGCCCTGCTTTCTGATCCAGCAAACAGACAGAACATTCTGTCCAAGGGGGCCTCCAATCCTTCCTGGGAAGGGTTGGAAGGACTTTGGCCTATTGAGGCCCCATAAGACTGATGGGTGACCTCTGGTAAGCATGTGTAGAGGAACTTTTATTGTTTTAATATGTTTTTTTCTGTAATGCTTTCACCTTAAGAATACATGTGCTTGCTTAGAAAGGGCTGTGCAATTACTTGTGACTGCGGGAAACCACAGCTGTTCATAGCCTTCGAAGAGAAAGCAAAGTGCAGACACTGGCCTGTTTAGGCAGACTGGCTTGCTGGGGATGTCACAGTGCTGGCAGAGAACTGTACAGCCTGGAAAACCCCCGTTCAGGAGGGAGAGAGACGTGGGTCTCCACCCTAAGAGAGATGACAGTTGAGGAGCTGGAAGCCTGAGAGTGGGACTGAGAGTCCTCGAGGGACCACGGAGGTGGAATACAGGGGCAGTTGCCCTGAACTGTCACACTGACAACACACTAGAACATATTATTAAACAATCCATTTGTAACCATCTAGAGGATAATAGGGTTATAAGCAATAGCCAGCATGGATTTTTAGGTTAGATATTATGAAAAAACTTTTCAACTATAAGGATAGCTAAGTAATGGAGTAGGTTATCAAGGGAGCTTGTGGAATTCCCATCCATTGGAGGTTTTTTAAGAACAGGTCAGACAAACACCTGTCAGGGATGCTCTAGGTTTACTTGGTGCCGCATCAGCACAAAGGGCTGGACTAGGTGGCCTCTCAAGATCCTTTCCAGCCCTACATTACTATGATTAACATCACATGGGGGAATGTGTCACAATATTGTCTAGTGTGTGTCACAAGTGTGGTACAGGTCCCAGGTGGGCAGCATTACCTGTCATGCTTTTAGCTCTGAAGGTCCCTGGTTCAATTCCCAGTACCTATCATGATACTGACACACTGGGAATTGAACCAGGGACCTTCAGAGCTAAAAGCATGACTAGTTCTGCTGCCCAGCTGGGGTCTGTACCAATTCATATCCTTTCTACATCAGCACAGCAGGGGATGTTTAGCACACACTCCCCAGTGTGTCACACTTGTGACACACACTAGACAATGTTGTGACACACACTAGACAATATTCTCGGTTGGGGTCGCTAGGCAGATAGGGCTTCTGGGTTCTCCTAGCTTATAATAATGACTCACTTAATTTCTGTGTGTTTGTGGCAGTGATAAGATCAGAATCCAGGTCTCCTAGGCCAATGCACTATCCACTAGACAACACTGCCTTCCATCATTTAAATGAGATGGGGGGATAGATAGAAAGCATGGTGGGACATCGACCTTTAATGACTTTGGCAGAAGCCTCAGATTTGCAAATACAAAAATAAGCTAAAGTGTTAAAATATTATCTAAATGTTGAAGAGAACTTTTCTCCAGCCAATTTAAAAGCTTTTATGTCTTCTGCTGCTTGTAGAAGACATTCTTACGAAAAGCAATCTTATGGCCCATTTAGTGGAGCGGTGAATCTCGATTTTATCAGCTGTGCCTCTGTAGTCCCATACAACAACAGAGCTAAATAACTGGCAGCAAGATAAATTCTGCTCTTGAAACAAATACAATCGCAAAAAAAGGGAAGCGCTAAGAGTAATTATTTTGTACTTACATAGCAACTTTCGTCTGTGTGTGCCAGGGCATGTTGTAAACATTAAGCTCATAACACCACCACTGTGAGTGGAAAGATGCCACTGTGAGTGGGGCAAGCCCCAGACCCCACTTCCCAGCGGGAGCTCGTGGGCCGGCTTAAAACGTAGGTTGCCCACCCCTGATTTAGACTGTAGATTCCTCAGGGCAGGGATTGTCTCTTCTGGTAAATCACATGGGTTTATACAGCACCTATCATGATACAGCCCTGCTCTCAGTTGGGGTGGCTAGGTGCTATTTTAATATAAACAACACCACCACCTCACTCTTTTGCTTTCCACAGACTGCCCTCTGTGAGATGATTCTGCGTGTCCTAGTCCCCTGTGGTTTGGAGTTGGGCGTTATTTACCTTTCAGAACTAGAACACTTTTTGTACTGCTGGATTTTGCACGGTTGGTGTCCTTAAGGATGGGGTCTCGGGACTCTGAGCTTTAATTCAAAGGGCTGTGCAGGACGGAAGGATCCAAAAGCCCATGCCAGAACGGAATAATTCAAAGGGATAGATGGAGGGGAAATGTTAATAATTGAAAAGAAAGAATAAATAACCAAGGACACCATCAGAATTGTAACTCAACAGTTTAGCTAATACACGGGTGAGAAAATGAGGCATTACCTCCCTGAGGCAGGTATAAATGGGACAGACAAGGACTCGGAAGGGCTCCCCAGCGTTGCTCCTCATGGTGCCGAAGACTTCGCAGAGAAAGGTGATGAACCCCAGCCAGCGCTCCACGTCGCGCTGCTGCAGCTCCTCCCGCATTGTGAAATCTTTCTGCAAGGGGGACAGACAACAGGCGGCATCAGCAAAACCACATCTCACTGGAAAAGGCAACGGCTGTCGAGGGAGGGAATTAAGAAAAGAGGAAATTGTAACGAGAGGGAGAGAGAGCGAGAGAGACAGACTGACTGTCACTTTAGTCATGAGCATGCGGATTACTCAGTGTAAGTGCAGTGGCTGAAATTTCAACACAGTATAAAGCAGGTATTGTAGAAATAGCAGCAGCAGCTGCACAATGCAATAGAAACAACTTCCCTTTGGCCTTTCTGCCTTTTGTAACATATGTGAGTATTCAATTCAATATGCAAAAAAGTGGGGCTGGTTTAACGGGTGTGGCAATCACAAAAGGCACACGAGCCATGCAGGCAGCCCACATACTGCCTGGTTTGTCTGCTCAAGGGAACTCATGTCACCACAGGTAAATTCAGTCTGTCTACACCTCTCTCAAAATTAGCACCCAAAGGGACCACGTTGTCCCCTGTGCTAGGACCAGGGCTTCCCTGGGCCGCTGGTGATTCTTGGCTGCTGCAACTGCTCCTTGGCACCCTCTAAATTACAGCAGGGGACTGGCCCACTGCCCACCTGGATGAGGACCAGGAGAGTACAATGTTGGCATTAAAAAGTCACCCCCTCCTGTGTCATACTGTTGCCACAATGAAGGATTGTGGGAATTATGCAACTCCAGAAGCAAGGTCAGGATCAGATGCACAGCGAGTTATGTGTCTCTCCACTGGCCCTCTACTCTAATCCATAGACAAAAATGGTGGATGCCAAAGGAAAGAAAGTAAGAACATAAATAGGTGAGGGACATGGGGAAGAAAAGAATGACAGAGAAAATACAATAAAACAGAATCTTCATCTTTTTAAACAAGAGATTTGGTACTTTACTTTTACAGGGACCAAATAAAAATTATGATGCTATAATCCAAGTGTATATAGTGCTCAGGACAAGGGGATGTTTCCTCAATCCCTTTTAGATGTTATAGCAGCTTGTTTCAAGAAATATCACAGCAGCCTGCTTATTTCCACTCTTAATTACACCTCTATCTTGATATAACGCGACCCGATATAACATGAATTCGGATATAACGTGGTAAAGCAGTGGTCCGGGGGGGGGGGGGGGAAGGAGGGGCGAATTCGCGCTCCGGCGAATCAAAGCAAGTTCAATATAACGCGGTTTCACCTATAACACACTAAGATTTTTTGGCTCCCGAGGACAGCGTTATATCGAGGTAGAGGTGTACCTTTCCTTATGGTTATAATTTAGTTGACATAATGCAGAGAAAAATTACAGAACAAGTTCATTCTCAAGTATAACATAAAAAACTACAGGCGAAGTGTGTGTTCAATGTGTGTTGCCCAATACATGAAATCCAGCAACTAAAATGCTAATTATTTAAGTATCTTTTCTACATCAGCTTATTCCTATTGACTAAAACTAACAAGGATACATTGTTGCACCCAATGCTCTAATCTGCACCTGCACAGTGTGGAGACAGCTGTGCAGAAGAGCCACCAGCGAGACGAGTACTGATTTATAAACTGTGCAAAGTACTGAAGTTTAAATGCATGTAAGTGAAGCAGTTGCTGAAGAAACCCAAGTGAGAGATTTGTGATTTATTTTATTATGCAACAATATGTGCAAAAGACTCAAGTGATGTCAATCAGCGCCCTCCTAATGCTTAAAAGTGAGCATTCAGTCTCCAGCTGGAAGCATAAGCCTTGTCCACTTGGTGTAGCCCTCTGTCCCCCTCTGGTGGTGGGTAGGCCACCAAGAGACTGATGAGCCCTCTATAGCAGGGGTGGGCAAACTACGGCCCAGGGGCCATATCCGGCCCTCCAGATGTTTTAATTTGGCCCTCGAGCTCCCGGCAGGGAGCGGGGTCCAGGGCTTGCCCCGCTCCGGCGCTCCAGCCGGGGAGTGGGGTCAGAGGCTTGACCCGCTCTGCGTGGCTCCTGGAAGCAGCGGCATGTCCCCCCTCCGGCTCCTACGCATAGGGGCAGCCAGGGGGCTCTGCAGGCTGCCTAGGGTTGGCTAGGGTGCCAAGCTAAATGGGGCGCCAAATTCGAGGGAAAAAATCAAATAAAAAGAAAGAAAGAAAAAAATGAAAAAGATGAAAAAAAACCAAATAAAATAACAAAGATGTCATTATTTCAATTCCTGTTGCGCGTACGGGGGGAATATGAATTATGATTCACTTCTCTACATTTCTGAGACTTTATTAATATGTCAAATCTTTTATTTACTGCAAAAATAAATATTTTAGCAAATTTTTTTTTCAATTTGCGACGTGGGTCATCTTGACCCAGACCCTCTGTTGCTTTCCGCAACTTTGATAAGCAATAACTCAGCCACAATGAAACACATCCGCCAGCAGCAAGAGCTGCAATGCTAGTGACACCTAACTCGAATATACAGCAAGGTCACCTAGCTGGAAATTCATGTAGAGCGGACATATCGCGAGTTGATATATGTCAAACAGTCATTTTAACACACGTCGCAGATAGATGGTTAAGAACTGAGCGAATACTGTGGAAAATTGTGTTTCTTGGTGCCAAAGAATAAAGAATAACGTCTTTCAGCATTATAAATCCAAAATGTGAGTATCTTTAAGCGTTATTAAACCTTAGCGTTATTATCGGGCTGTATAATTATGAACTTTTCTTTGTTATAACTGGTTCACATGTAATAAATACGGTCCATAAAAGAAAAGTAACAGCGTTAACTCTTAATAGAGTACAAAAGTGATGATGTCACACTCCAGGTGGGTAACCTTGAGGAAGGGGATTACTTTCCAAACAACCGGTGTCGGGTTATAACGTTAAAAAAGGTAATTTTGTTTCCATGTAAACGCTGTAACTAACTGTTTCAATAGGTAAGTGAGTGTATGTTACTAATCATTGAACCTTTAACCAGTGAAAAGACGTGTTGGGATGGCTGCAATGTGGTTTAAATCGCCAGCCATGTGGTAGGTGTGTCAGCCATCCTTAACGCTATAATGCTTGCAGATTCTGACTCGCCATGTGAATTCTCTAACTGTGAAACCACTTAGTCAGACAAGATGGGAGAGTCGCATTGATGCTTTGAAGCCTCTTCGCTATGAACTTGGAAACATTTATGATGCTCTAACTGAAATTTCTGATGATACTACCTTTACTGGATCATCTGGCAATACGGCACATTCAGATGCAGAAGCTCTTGCAAATAGCCTTTCCAAGTTCAAATTTGTGACTTCACTCATTTTGTGGTTTAATATCCTTTTCGGGATTAACCTCACTAGTAAGCAGCTTCAGGAAAAGAACTTGAACATACATTCTGCTATTCAAAAACTGCAGCAAACTAAAAATATTCTGGAGGAATTCAGAAGTGATGAAGGGTTCGAAAGAACACTGGTAGATTCTCTCAAGCTTGCTGAAGAAATAGACTTTCCAACAAAATTTGAACCAGAGCCAGTTCGCATTCGGCAAAAGAAACAGCAGTTTCCATATGAAGGACGAGACACACCCATTCAGAACCCAAAACAAAGGTTCAAAGTGAATTACTACTTTGCAGTCCTCGATACTGCTATTCACTCGGTTGAGGAAAGATTTCAACAGATGCAGCAGTTAGAGTCAGTATTTGGCTTTCTATATGATATCCACAGCTTGCAAAAGAAAACAGCAAAACAGATAAGAGAATTTTGCATAAAACTGGAGTCGGCATTGACTCATGAACATTCAAAAGACATTAATGCTACAGATTTTGTGTAGTGAGCTTCAGGCTTTTTCAGACAACTTAAGAAACATTCCACTCCTGAAGAAGTACTGAAGTTTGTTTGTGAAAATAAATTCACAGACAGTTTTCCAAACATTTGTATAGCTCTACGCATTCTTTTAACTTTGCCAGTTTCCATAGCTAGTGGGGAACGTAGCTTCTCAAAGTTAAAATTGATACAAACATATCTGCGTTCAACAATGGTGCAAGAGAGACTTGTTGGACTTGCCACAATGTCAATAGAGCATGAAATATCTGCAAAACTGGATCTAAAAGCACTAGTGACTGAATTTTGAAAACTTAAAGCAAGAAAAGTCATGTTTTAAGAGCACAGAGTGTTTTTTATTCAGAGTGTTTTGTAAATACAAGATAAAGTTCATTGAAGAGTTTTCTTATTTCTTTCTATATAGGATGTGGTGGTAATGGCAGTTAAAGCAGGATAGCGTAATGGATGATTTTGGATTTGTAATAATAAAAATTATAATTAACATCTTAATGCATTTTTATTTGAAATCGGACTGAAATATCATCTAGCTGTCGTGTACAAATCTATTCTGAAAATTTTGCGTCTCTATTTTATCTGATCTCAGAAATGTTGGTTGGACAGATGGACAGACGGACAAACCGAATAATTAAGCCTCTGTTTAAAAAAAAAAACGCTTAAAAAACATTCAAAGGAAAAAAGGGGCAAAATGTTTCCCAGTTTACCAAAAACCTCAGCCTAGATCTGCCCTTGGGGTTTGGGGGTGTGGGCGCCAATTGCATGGCTCACCTAGGGTGCCAGTTGCTGGCAGCTAGTCTAGGGCCGCCCCTGCCTGCAAGACTGCTCCAGTTCCATGGAGACAGGCACTTTCTCAACTCCTGAGGTTCCTCTGCCAGCACCTGACATCTCTCTATCCCTTTAAAGGCACATCCCTGTGGTATGAGGATGAGCCGCACTGCAGTAGGAACAGCTCTATTCTCCTCAGCCTGAGTTCCTCCTGGGGGCTCCCTGAGAAATGCCTTGTCCTCTCTCCTCCCCTTTTGGGAGCACAGGCTCTACTTTCATGTGGGGTTTACACTTCCTAGCTGCACTACGCCTTTGGTGTAGCGGAGGAAGGCTCCTTGGACTCTCATCATCTCCTGACACAGCCAAGCAGTGCTAGTCACAACCCGACCTTTGGCATTTTGCTGCAGGATCTCACACACCCTCCACCAATCCCAATGTCTTCCCCTTCAAATCCTGAGGCTTCCATTTAAACCCCAGTTTCCTGCCTGACAATGTTTACTGAGGCACTGCTATTTCCTGCATGGAACCACATCAATCCAGTTCGAAAGCCATTTAATGTCTACAGATTCCCAGGGCATTCTGGGAAATTCTTAGCCGCTTGGGATAACCACATGAACTCTGGCACGGTGTTTTAGATCGCAAAGCCAAAAACGGCTCCATGCAAGCACGGGAGAAAAAGAGACATGTATATATTCAACTCCCCTGCGGATTCACCTTGAGAGATGCAATGGGTTCATGCACAAACTCGGTTTTGTATTTTTAAACTTCCTTAAGTAGGCAGTCCCTCTATCATCCCTAAAAACCTATCATAAAAAACCCAGGCTGGGATACCTTACAGTTTAAATAAGAAATTCCGGGAGATTTATGTCTTGATCGTGTCCGGAGAGGTGGGTTTGTTGCCAGCTCAAACACTTCAAGCTGAAAATACACCTTTCCTTATTTACTGTAAGTAATTCATAGCAGATTATTGGGAAACTGCAGGGAGAGTTAGGATGCAGTTTTGGAACTGTGCAGAGAACACATAAGGGACATTGCACCACACGCGCTTCCTTCAAATTCCTGCTTAACACACATTCCCCTTCAGCAAAGCCTTCCCGAGAAACGCCTCCAAAGAAATTCATTTTAAAAATACAAACATCTGCCCTGCTTTGAGATTCACCCTGACTACCACTGGATGGATCTGAACTGTAATATCTATCTTTTTAGACTGTAAGTTCTGTGAAGCAGAAACATCTTTTCTTCTTTATCAGCGACACAAAAATCATGGGGCCAGGGCTAAAATATTTTGGTCATAAACTTCCTTTGATTCATAGCAAAGCTGTCATTGGGACAACTAAGCAAAGATGGGGAGGGGTAAAGCACTGGATTGGCTCTAAGGAGACCTGGGTTCCATTCTCAGCTCTGTCACTGCCTGCTGGGTGACCTTGGGCAAGTCACCTCACCTCTGTGTGCCTCAGTTTCTCCATCTGTAGGATGGGGATAATAATACTGCTCTCCTTTGTAAAGCACTTTGAAATCTACGGATAAGAGCGAGGGCTGATGATGAAGACCCAGGGTAGATTAAGGCCCTTCTGAAGTAAATAATCAATCATCATCTGGCAACACAAGCAGAAGATGCAGTTGCTCGTGGTGAACAAGGAACCATCTACAAAATGACGTGGCTTATCTGTGGTAAATGGCAGACACCAACAAACACTCTCATCAGGAACAAACAAGGCCATCTACTAACAACCAAAAAAGAACAAGAAATGCGCTGGACAGAGCATTTCAAAGAATTGCTGAACAGGAAGCCACCTAAAGAGGAAGCAAACGTCCAGGAGGTAGAAGAAGATCTTGATATCAACACAGACACCCCAACTAAGGAAGTGATCATTCAAGCCATCAAATCCTTAAAAAATGGGAAAGCTCCTGGAAAGGATAACTTGAATGCAGAATTGTTCAAGGTAAATCCTAAATTAGAAGCATCTATCCTGGCCCCTCTGTTTACATCAGTCTGGGAAAGGGAAAAAGTGCCAGATGAGTGGACCAATGGGGTTATAGTGAAGATACCAAAGAAAGGTTTCAGAGTAGCAGCCGTGTTAGTCTGTATCCGCAAAAAGAACAGGAGTACTTGTGCATATGCATCCGAAGAAGTGGGTTGTAGCCCACGAAAGCTTATGCTCTAATAAATTTGTTAGTCTCTAAGGTGCCACAAGTACTCCTGTTCTTTATACCAAAGAAAGGAACTCTCAGTGATTGTAATAACTGGCGTGGTATCACACTTTAAGCTGTGCCAAGCTAAGTATTGCGTAAGATTATAGTTCAGCGTATATCAGAGGCAGTTGATAGTGTTCTCAGAAAAAAAGCAAGCTGGTTTTCGGAAAGGGCGTGGATGCACAGACCAGATCTTCATTCTATGAAACATAATAGAACAGTACTTAGAATGGCAACGGCAACTCTACATAAATGTCATAGACTTTGAGAAGGCTTTTAATAGCATTCACAGGACCAACCTATGGTGTATTCTGCGGGCATATGGAATTCCTTTCCGTATAATCAATGTCATCAAAAGCTTCTATTTCAACTTTACATGCAGTGTCGATCACAGTGAGCTCAGTTTTGAAGTC
Source organism: Terrapene triunguis (assembly GCF_002925995.2). Taxonomy (NCBI): domain Eukaryota; kingdom Metazoa; phylum Chordata; order Testudines; family Emydidae; genus Terrapene; species Terrapene triunguis. The sequence goes on along the minus strand of NW_020664420.1, from coordinate 8,656,816 downwards.
AAAACAGGAATACGTCAGGGGTGTGTCATGTCTGCAATCCTCTTTCAACATTGCCATCGACTGGGTAATGCGGCGTACAACAGAAGACATGTCAAGAAGCATTAAATGGACACTCGTCTCATCCCTTGAAGATCTGGACTTCGCAGATGATGTCGCTCTCCTATCACATACCCAACACCATATACAAGAAAGAACAACCTGACTCAATGCATTCAGCCAGCAAATTGGACTGAAAATCAACTGCAATAAGACAGCTATCATGACCTTTAATATTGCCTCACCATCACCAGTACGGATAGAGGATTATGTTCTCACCAGTGTAGAAACATTCACGTACTTGGGCAGCACCATCAGCCAGGACGGTGGAACAACCCAGGACACCCGGAACAAAAATCAGTAAAGCCAGGAACACCTTCAGGAGCTTAAATACAGTCTGGAAATCATCAAAATACAACACCAAAACCAAACTCAAGATTTATCAGAGCTGCGTACTTTCAACACTACTTGATAGTGCAGAATGCTGGGGAATGAGAAAGTATGACATGTCCAAACTGTCTTCATTCCATACAACCTGCCTCAGAAAAATCCTCTGTATCACCCAGAACAATCTCAAACCAAGATCTATTGACACAGTGCAGCCAAGAGGATCTGAGCACCGTCATTGCCAGGAGGCGCTGGAGATGGATCGGTCATGTGCTTCGGATGGAAACTGATTCCATCACCAGCGTAGCAATAAGATGGGCACCTGATGGCAAGCAAAAACGAGGCTGCCCGAAAACAACATGGCGAAGAGCTGTGGAAGTCGAGCTGAAAAACCTGGAGCACAGCTGGGAAACTATTGAAAGACTTGCCAGAAGCAGACAGGAGTGGAGGAGCTTTGTCGCTGCCCTAAACGCCAGAGGTGTAATAGGAACATGATGATGATGATGATGAAGTAAATAAACTTTTATTAGAAGTTACTACTGCCTTCTACAATGGGGGGAAATGATTCAGGGGACTTAAGTCAATAGCTATTTCTAACCCTTGTTTATCTGGGATTTGCAGTGTTTTGTTTCTGCAACTGCTTGTTTAAGTTTGTAGCAAACCTGGTCTGAAAGGTGTGATCATTATGATTCAGAGTCAGCATCATTTAGATGAGGTTCCTCCTAGAACTCACACCTCTCTTAGACCTATTTCATATTTCAGGGACCCCGTTCAGTTCTGCCTATTCTACAGCTTTAAACCAAACAGTAACCAGGTCCCCTGACTCTGTTACAGTTGTAGCCTACTTAAAGCCTAAGCCAGACAAACAAAAAATTAATTTGGGCTCCCATTTCACCTACTCACTAATGAACTCTTCCAATAACACCTGCACACTCCTTGGCCTGATTTGCACCCCTTGCTCTGGAGAAGATCGAAAGTGGCAGAGGCTGGCCTGGGGGCCTCTGCATAGCACGTACTAGTACTGTGCCTGGTTGTACCCACAGTATTGTTATTATAAGTGCTGACAGTGCGCTTGGCGTGGCAAGGATAGAAATAAAGCTCCCCTGTCCCAAGGAGCAAACAAACAAAGCCCACACAACCAGCAGAGCCCATGGTGAAGAAAAGCAGCTGCCAGCTTTCCCATAAACATGGTCTGGCAACACTGCACACCAAGCCACTCAACACCAGGACCTGGCTATCGGTTTCACAAAGCATCCAGCGCTTCCACGAGAGCAAATCCAAGTGACTCAAAAGGCCTCACTGGATCACTGCCGTTTCATTTGTTTCCCACCCGTAAGATCACTCATCTGCGTCTCACACTGTCCTCCACCTAGGAGGGCGAGAGAGCCCTTTCGGACCACAATCGGCCAACAGTCCCATTCACCTACAGCACGGCCAGCCTCCAAGCCACAATCCGCACTGCAAACAGCTGTCGCTGAAACGCTCGAATGAGAACTAATGTGTGAAGTCAGCGCGGCTACCTTTTCCAGCTGTTCTGTTATTCTAACTGAGGCATCCCTGCTGACAGAGGTAAAGCAGCCTTTACTGAACCTCTCTTAAAAACCTCACTGTGCTTTTTACACCAACTTCTTCTACCCTTGGTTTTTAGCAGGTAGGCCCCCTTGGGGCTGTGACTGTATCTTCCTGTGTGCGCTGTGCAGGGCCAGGTAGGCTGTTGGCATGCAAATAAATGCTATTTTTTAGTGCTTAAATAGCACGTCTCCTCCTCTGAGCACTTTAGGAACATTAAGGGATTCATCATGTGATGACCTCCCAGGTACCGGGACCAGTTAAGGGCTCTTTCTTCAGCATTTCCATAGTTTAAAGCAAGAATACAAGTAGTGCTTGATGGAGAAGGATAACTAGCAAGAGAGCAACATTTTTGTTTTATTTATGGGGAGACTGTAAGCCCAATTCTGCTTGTACTGGTGTAAATCTGGAGTAACTCCCCTGGAGATAGTATGGATTTACACTGGTGTAACTGAGTGTAAGTAAGGCTCTGTATGCTCATAGGAAAAGGAGGAACATTGCCACAGGCTCTCCTGTCTCTCATCTGTAAGGTTAAGTATAAGAGACCTCAGTCTTTACCACTGAGTTGTCCTGTAACTTTCAGTACAAGCCATTCTCCTTCACTCTACCACTAAGCAATATATATTAATAATATATAGAGAGCAGTATATACACAAACACATTAGAAAAGTGACTGAAAAGAGAAAAAAGAGCCAATTTCTACACTCTAGCCTAGACAGACGTGCATTTTCACACAATGCTTTTTTGAAATATCCATGCAACTTTAAAATCTACATTCCTAGCATGACAAGATTTTTTTTTTTTTTTTGGGGTAACAAAAAAAAACCCCTGTCCTAATTCTGTCAAATCCTATTTCTTCTCTCAGGCACTGTAAGGAGCATCCATTTCAGAGATCAGATTTTGGCAAAGTCAGGTTTTGATTGTTAAAACTGTGAATAATTGCTGGTTTAATATGAATTAGGTTTTGGGGTGGACTTGGTTGCTGACCTATAAACTGCATCCCTTTGACCCGATCAGCATCATGGGATCTCTTTTCAGATCTGCATGCAAATGAAAATGAAGATATCCTACCACTGAATCTTCATTCTGGTTCAGAGAAACCAGGTCTCAGGCACTTCCAAGCATTTAGCATGCCACCAGAATGCTTTGGCCACCTGAGGATTATAGGTATCAGTGACATCCTTCACTGGATGGAGGAACCAGCCCCAAATTCCAGAAGCACTAAATTAGTTTGATGTATTATTTGTATCAAATTAGTCACTCCGCTCTATTTATCATGCTTAGCATTTATGTGACATTTTGTGTCCAAACAACTTTATTTAATGTAGCATCTTCCATACGCACAGGGCCCCACAACGCTTTCTACTGCTAAATAATAACTAATAGCTGAGATGGAAATCCAAGAAGTACAGCTGGGGGAGAGAGCTCAGTGTGCAGACTGGAGATGAGCTGGTGAGGTCAATGAGGTGCTGAGATACAGGAAGATTGTTTCAGGCTGTATTAGTGAAGGCTCTCACATCACCGATGTGCAGGAAGCTGGGATAAATCCTCGGTAAATTTTAAAATACATTTTAAGTAGGGGACAAGATTTTCAAGCATGAGTGACTAAAGTTAGACAGCAAAGAGTTGACCTGGCCTTTCAAGAGTGTTGAACGCCTGCAGTTCACATTGGCTTTTCTGGCCCATCCCCAGACCATCCCCATCTTCACCTTCTGCTCCCGTTCTATATAAACAACTGGTTAGAATAACTGCATAGCATACAGGGCTGCTCAACCTGTCAAACCCCTTATGCAGGCTCTATGCTGAGCTTAAGTGGTGCAGAGGGTCTAGTGCCAATGTGAATCTGGCCTTTAGACAGCAGCATTCACTAGCAGCATGGCACTTATGAGGATGAACAAAACATCACACTGCAGACGTTGGGAGAAAAGGACATTATTCCATTTGGATTTTAAAAAACAACTCAACTGGCCACAAAACTCCCAGCAACCAAAATGATTGCATTACAGGAGCACATAGGGCTCCCACTGAGATGGAGCTCCATTGCGCTAGGCACTGTACGAATGCACAGTCTAAATAGACAAGATAGTGAAGCTGAGCAGAGAGAGTTGCCCAGTGGCATACAGCAGGTCAGTAGCAGAGTTGAGAATAGCACTCGGCTCTCCCAACTCATAGTCCAGTGCACTAACCACTAGCCTGTGCTGCCGCTCTTATTGACTATGCATTAGCTCTGCTGGAAGAATGGACGCTCAAAACTACCAGTGTGAGTGTGCACCATGAAAACACCATTCTAACGTGGAACAAAGAGACAAAGACTTCAGGAGGCTGGGATACACACTGTTATAATTAAACAACATGTAAGAGATACCCCTCCCTCCAACGAAATTTAATTTGCTATAGAAATGCTTTCTTAACCCAGAAAAAATAACCTCTGGGAGGCAGATTGGCTTGCTCCGCATGCTCAGGTTGTGATGTCAGGGCAATGAGCAAGTTATCTTTCATCAACTTGACTATATTTTTAAACACGAACTGTATTACTAATCTGAAGATGTCTTGGACTCCAGATAGTCCAAGTACACTCACCAGATTGCTTTCCTCCAGCGCCCACAGATTAAAATACATCCTATTTATACCACATAGCAGGTTTGATCTCACGTACCCCTCCGACCTGGAGAAAAGATTGTTACAAAACCACGCAGCAAATGGGGAAAGTGCAAGGGGCATCTCAAGAGGTTCCAGACTGGAAGGAAGAGCTCTGATAGGGCAAATTATACCTCCAAGCAAAGAATGTGCTTAATTACCCTTGGCTAGCGGTGGAAGGCCTGCCGAGGGTGCTCAAAAGGGACAAAAATCACAAGGAGCCGCTCTCACTCTCTTGGACTCAGCCCCAATCCCTGTCCTTGTACTTTCTGAGGACAAGGACTGGGAGGGGCTAACACAGCTGGCAGTGCTGGCCTCTCCATGGGCCCGGGGAAGGAAGATTCCTTGTCCCGGCCCCACTTCTACTTTGCACTGGTCAGCAGAGCTGGGGGTGGCAAGGAAGCCTACAGTTCCCTCTGTTATGGGTGTTTAAGTCTCCATCCAGGCCAATAATTCACGACTAGAAACTTTGCAACATCTTTTAATATGGTTCCCAAATAGGTTTGCTCAGTGCCCAGTAACTCCCTGCCGGGTTACTGGATCAGCACCAATTTGGAGGGTAAAAGTTTACAGTGGCATCAAAATGAGGGTTAATTTAAGCATCGGCACTTATAAAGGAAAAAAAATAAATCACACATTTGAGCTTGTTGGTCTCTAAACACATGGCTCTTCCTCTGGCAGCTATACTGTTTGCTTAGTTATTGGCATGGAAGCAGGGAATACTGAGTCAGAAATACTGCGTAAAAACAAAACAAAACTGAGCTTCGATATCACGGTGATAGACACTATATAAAAACTTGAGAGAGAGAGTGTGCTAAATACTTCATCTTATTGCCAATGTGCTACAAAAGGCTGAAGCCTTAAATGGCTGCTTGGAAAGTGTCCGCAATATATAAAACAGCTCAGAGGGGAGAACTGGCTGACGCTAGCAAGGAGAGCACCCGCCCTTTGTCATTTTCACCTCCGCTACCGATTACTATTAAATAGAGTTTCCAGTTATTACAACTCCCTCCCAGTGCTTTCCAAAAAAAACCCTTCAGAAATTTACTGTGGCAAACCCCACTCTGTATCCCTCCAACACCACCCCACCATCAGATGCTCTAAGGGCATGTCTTCACTACCCGCCGATCCGGCGGGTAGCAATCGGTCTATCGGGGATCGACTTACCGCGTCTAGTGAAGACGTGGTAAAATCGATCCCTGATCGCTCTGCCGTCGACTCCGGAAATCCACCTCGGCAAGAGGCGGCAGCGGAGTCGGCGGCAGCGGTCGACTTTCCCGCGTCCTCACCGCCAGGTAAGCCGACCTAAAATACGCAACTTCAGCTACGGTATTCACGTAGCTGAAGTTGCGTATCTTAGGTCGGACCCCCGCTGTAGTGTAGACCCAGCCTAGGACTCAACCGATTATGAACAGTAGCACTTAGAGGCCTTAGCCAAAATCAGGGTCCCACTAGGCACTGTAGTAAGTAGTCCCTGCCCTGGAGAACTTACAGTCTAAATAGACAAAGACAGGCGAAGGGTGCGCAAAAGGAAATATTATCATCTCCGTTTGACAGAAACAGTGAGTGAGCTGCCCAAACCCATATAGGGAGTCTGTAACAGAGGAGGAAATTGAACCCAGCTCTCCTGAGTCCAACCCAGTGCCTTAGCCACCAGATCATTCTTCCTGTCTGTCTCAAGGCAGCCCTTCCCCCCTCCTCAGTCAAGCACACTAAGGACACTCTAGCACTCCACTCCGCTGCTTCACACGTATGCCATGGTGCCCTGTGATTAAGAGGATTGGATGGTTCTAAGTGCCCCTGTTTGTGAGCACCTATTAGTTCTGAGGAGCAGCGCAGATCACGGACAGAGTGTCCCAATGTCGGAGCAATAAAATCCCTCAAAGGATTCTCATAATCTCCAAGGGTAAAGCATAAAACCAGGTTCACCCGCCGGACAGCATAAAGGAAAAGCCAGGCTCTCAAGCTGGGAGATGAGGGCCACACCATGATGGTGGCATACTTTAAAGCACTGCCTACTTCCAGTCCCATATTGAAAATGAGACCAAGAGGGAGTCCTCATCTCCCCCTCCCAAGTCATAAATAAACAGAGATAGGTAATGGCTACAGAGCGTTCACCTCTAGGCTGGCACTTCAAATCCAGGCTAGGTGGGAAGTGAGTGAAAGCAGTGACCCTCTGAGGCCTGTTAGTTGGTCTGTGTTAAGTGGCTTTCATGGCCTCAGTCTGGGTCTCAGTGAACAGGTGCCAGTCGAATTAGCATCTTTTTCTGGCAGCCTCAGCAGAAAGACCAAGCCCTGACTGGATCATGGAGAACGAACTCTCCTGGGACTCGAAAAGCTGGTCACTCTGGCTAATAGTTGGAGTACACAATGGCTTTGCTGTATTTATCCTCTGGATCAACCGGCCATAAGTCAGCGGGGCCATTAATCTGTTTTCTTCACACACCCCACAAATTTCATACAGAAAATACAGAGAAGGAAGAGAGAGGTGCCACTTATCTTGATGAGCAAAACTTGCATTGATAGCTTACCCGGCCGGCTCTTTCTGCAGTGATAGCTTACCCGGCCGGCTCTTTCTGCATCGATAGCTTACCCGGCC